>NC_133618.1:542248251-542340718 GCF_048593235.1 Sminthopsis crassicaudata
AAGCTGGAGCCTCGTCAGCGTCCCACTCTCCGAGTTCCTCTCGCTCATCCCTCACCACCCCGTCCTCACCTGTCCCCGGGGGCAGGGGCCGCTCCCCGATAACACGCGAGGCGGGGAGCCGGGCCACAGCCACAGCCCCTCAGACCCGCGGCCCTGCAGCGCTTCCCTTGTCCCCCTCCCCACCCCCGCCCCCAGGGGGGAATCTGGTCTGACTTGTACGGATGGAGAGGAGTATAGCGGCGGACAGGGAAGGATCTGAGAGATGCTCCCCCCGCCCTAAACTGTCCTTCAGGGCTAGTTCTTTGCCTGGAGGCTGCCTCTCTCCATTAAAACTTAAGGTCATCCTTGGTACCTAGGGCAGGTAGCCAAGGAAACACAATGATAATAATAACAATAATAATTTAAACCATTTTAAAGTTTACACAGAACTTTCCCACAGGAAAACTCTGGGTAGCAGGTAATAACAATATCCCCATTCTACAGATCAGGAGACTGAGGCTCAGGGAAATTTAGTAACTTGCTTTATGCAATCTGCGTGTCCACGAAGCGCTGGAGCAGGATTCATACCAGCCCCACCATATTAAACAGCTTTCTCCAGAGTGCTTTGAATTTAAGAGGGTTGAGATTCTTTTCAAAACTAGCCTTAGCATCCAAGTGTACTGAAGCAAAGAGTGTATATTTCTCAGGAGAGCATATTTGTTACATAAAATATTATACAATATTATAAATATTTTTTGCCCCAGATCACACAGTTAACAAGTGATAGAATTAGGAGTCAAACCTAGCTCCCTTGACTTCAAAATCATCCTTCCTTGCACTATGCCATGTTGCCTAAGCTCTGCTATTTTACTACATTTGTGATTTTGGGCAAAACATTTCAATTCTGGGGAAGGGTCTTAGTTTCTTATTTTTATTTTATTTTATTTTTATGGCTTTTTATTTACAAGACATATGCATGGGTAATTTTTCAGCAATTACCTTTGCAAACCTTCTGTTCCAACTTTTCCCCTCCTTCCCCCCACCCCCTCCCCTAGATGGCAGATTAAATATGTTAAATGCAATATATGTTTACATATTTATACAGTTATCTTGCTGCACAGAAAAAATTGGATTTAGAAATAAGGTAAAAATAACCTGAGAAGGAAAACAAAAATGCAAGTGGACAATAACAGAAGGAGTGGAAATGCTATGTTGTGGTCCACTTAGTTTCTTATTTATAAAAAAGGGGTTGAATCAGATGATCCCTAAGCTCTCATTAGCACTAGATTCCTTATAACATTGTAACATAATGTATATTATATTAAATATTTTAAATTAAATGACATAATGTTAATTTTAAATAATTATATGTAACATATTAAATATATAATAGTATAATATTATTATGTCAGCTAACCATAATGCTTTGAGATTCTCAAAATGCTTTATGAATAACTAATTTTATCCTCACAATAACCCTGGGAGGTAGGTACTATTATGATCTCCATTTTACCTATGGGAAACTGAGGCATACAGAGGATAAGTACCTTACTTGTCCAGCCATATAGCTATTTAGTATCTGAAGCCAGATCTGAATTTGGGTCTTCCTGATTTCAGGTTTCTTCCTGTCTTATTTGTAAAAAGAGGAGATTGAGCCTGATAGTGTCTGAAATCTCTTCCAGCTCTTTGATTTTATCATTTTAAGGCTTCCCAGAATACAATCCTATGAAATCTAAATTCATATCATTCCTTTGGCTAGTTAAAATATAAGTCTTTCTTGATAGTATCAACTTTAAGGAGTATGAACCTTAAAGACTGATGTCCATCTTATTTAAGATTTTTGAATCAAAATTCATTAGGGAAGTTGGTCTGTAATTTTCTTTCTCTTTCTTTCTCTGTTTTCATCCTATATGATTTAGGTATCAGTACTATGTCTGTGTCATAAGAAGAATTTGGTAGGAGTCCTCCTTTTTTGTATAGTTTGTATAGTATCGTTCTTTAAATTTTTGGTAGAATTCACATGTAAATCCATCTGGCCTTGGAGAATTTTTCTTAGGGAGTTGAGTAATAGCTTGCTCTATTTCTTTTTCTAAAATGGAACTTTTTAAGTAATTTGTTTTATTTTCTGCTAATCTGGGCAATCTATATTTTTGAAAGTATCCCTCCATTTCCCTTAGGTTATTTGATATCCATCTTAGAAGGATCTAACCGTTTTCATGAAAAAGTAGAGAGAGAGAATGCACTAATCCAAGGAGGGACCAGTGGGTTTGTTGTTGGGAAGCTGGATCACTTTGTAGCATTATCCATACTGGTGCCTTGGAACTCACAGTCCTACAATCCCCAATTCAGGGGCCGGTTCAGGAGTATCTGAAAGTCTTGGCTTTGCAAGAATTGGAGCCTTGGACAGTAATTCCCTTGCCAGGAGCTTCTCCTCCAGGGGAAGAGGAAGTCTGGAAGCAGGGCCGCTGCAGATGAATGTGCTCGGGGTGAGTGGAATGTCACCCACCACGGATTGGTCTCCAGCCAATCTCATGGTCTGTTTGACCATTCCCGGGATCACTGCCAGTGGATTGTTTTGGGGGCTACCGCTGTAATTCCAGCTGTGTATAAATCAGTAAACTGGGGCCCCGGTAGCATGGATTGTTGGAAGAAGTTTTGCCCCAAAATGGAGATACTGGAGGCCATAGCCAACTCAGGCTGACTCTAGGGGCCTAAATTTGTGGTGGGGTTGGAGACTTCTTATATATCTGGCTAAACCTGGACTGTGAGATGACCCTTATAACCCTCCCAGAGGCAGCAGAGCATCATGGGAATTGTACTGAATTTAGCACAGAAGAACTGTGTTCAAATCTTGGTTCCTTTCCTTTGTTATAGGGATGATCCTGAGCAAGGCTCAATGTCTCTGAGCTTTGGTTTTCTCATGTTTAAAATAAATGCAAGTGTCATTTGATCTCTTTCAGCTCTAAACTATTATCTGCTTTCCACTGAAAGGAACCAAATCAATCTACAAACATTAAGTATCTGTGTACAAAGCCTTGTGGTAGATCAGAGGGAAACACAAGAGGTAGATAAGCCCTAGTACTCATGGAATACGTAAACCAGAAGGGGGGAAGTCACATATCTGAAGAGAAGCACAGAGTGTTTGGAGAGCTCTGGGGAGGGAGATGTCACTTCTGACAAGAGGGATCTGGGACAAGTGTGAGGGAGGAAAAAACAAAGTCGGAACTGGACCTTGGAGGAGGTCCAGCCCTGGAGGGAGGATGCGGTCAGGAGATGGACAGAGGTTGGGGCAGGGCATTTTGGCCCTGATCAAAGGCACAGACTGCAGAACGCGTAGGTTATCTTGGTGGATATGGGAAGGATATGTAGGCAAAAATAAGCCTGGAAAGGTAGGTTGAGGCCAGATTCTAGAGGCTTTTGAATACTACACTCCGGAATCAAGGCTTTGTTGGATAGGCTCTGGGGAATCTCTAAAGATAATCCAGCACAGGAAATTTCTTGGGTGTATACATTAAGAGTTCTCTGATAGGGTGTCTTGGAAGCTGAGAGACACTGAACAAAAAGGAATCTGTTAAAAGGTTATTGCAATAATCTAGGTGAGAGATGATGGGGGATTGGACCTGGGTGGGGCAACATGGTGTTGGAGAAACAGCAATGAGTTACCTGAATCTAGATGCTGAAGAACAGTGAGATGTTGGACTGGCTACTTACAGGGCTATCCTCATGTATAAAAAGAAGCTGGTCTAGATGTCCTAGGGGTTTTCCAGCTCTAAATTTACCATCTTCCACTGATTGGATGTGAGTGACAAGGGAAAGGAGGGAGGAAATCAATATTTATTAAGTGCCTATTCTGTGCCAAATGCTTTCCAAATATAATCTCATTTGATCCTCATAACAAACCTGAGAAGAAAGTGCTATTATTCCCATTTTACAGTTGAGAAAACTGAGGCAAACAAAGGTTAATTGACATATGATGCCAAATTTAAATTCAGGATTTCCCAACTCTAAGCCCAGAATTCTTTTCACTTCACCACCTAGCTGCAAGGTAGAGGAAGAAGTCCCAAATGACTTTAAGATTTTGAGTCTGAATAAATGGGGGAAAGATAGTGCCATCAACAGAAATACACTTCAGAAGGAACAGATTTTCAACCTAAAAAGTCTGGTTTTAGTTGTGTTGGATTGGAGGTACTAGGAAGTATTTATGCTTTATAGCACATCCCAGACAGTTGTTTCAATTCAAACCATTCAAGAAAGTTCTTTTAATCACCTGTTTCCCCATCTAAAAAATGAGATTAGATTAACTGATCCTTAAGTGACTAGCTCCAAGAATTATGATCTTGTGGTTTACCATAATTAAGTTAATCTAATTACCTAGTAATAATAATCTAATCACCCAGTACCTACAATCGTATCCTATCTACCTTAGAATATTATTGTAGGTACTAGGGGATACAGAGAGCAGTTCTTAATCCTCACAGAGTTTGTAGTCTAGTAGGGGAGATATGTTACTCACAGATGATTAGAATAAATAATGAAAGATAATAAGATTAAAAAAATATGTTGTCAATATGCAGGTCCAACTAAGGAAGGAAAAACAATTTCTGATATCAACCAATGAAGGCTTCTTGGAAGAAGCATATTTGAGCAAGGCCTTACTTTTCCCCTGAGGCAATTGGGGTTAAGTGACTTGTCCAAGGTCCACTGAGAGGAAGTGTTAAGTGTCTGAGATCAATTTTGAAATCAGGTCCTCTTGACTTCAGGGCTGGTGCTCTATCCACTGCACCTCCTAGCTGTCCCTATTTGAACAAGGTCTTAAAGGATGAATAAGATTCAAAAGACAGATATTGGGAGGACATTCTAAGCATGGGAATGATGCAAGCAAAAGCATACAAGCAGGAAAGCTTAGGACATGTATAGCTGAATGATAAACAACATAATTTAGTTGAAGCACTGAATAATTATTTGTGACTAGTATGAAATAAGCTGGAAAGGCAAGGTAGCTTCATATTGTGGTATGAATACCAGACCAATGATATTGGATTTTATTGGGACAAAATAAGGAGTCATAAGTTGTGTGTGGGAGGGTCTAGTTGTGATCATAGGAATGGTGTGGCAGGTAATGTGGTGCAATGGGGATCTGGAATCTGGGCTTCAAGTCCTGACTCTACTATCTCCTTGGACCTTGGTTTCTTTATTTGTAAAATCTCCACTTTCCCTTTCAACTTTAGATTTTTGTTTCTACAAGATCAGAATTGTTCATAAATGAGGTCAATTTGATAGTGGTATAAAGTATCAATAAGAAGGAGGTCAGTCTGGCAGCTGGGAGGCTGATTTGGTGATTGTAGCTCTCCAAGTAGGAGGTAATGTGGGAGAAGACAGCATGCTCTGGGGATTGGGAGTTTTAATGGAGGTTTATATCCCACACCTGTGAGATATCTGCCCAGGCTAAGAGAAGAGTGAAGTTTCAGTAGAAAGATTTTCACTCGCCCCTGGATGGGGGTAGGAGGTGGCCAGCACATGTAAAGCAGTAACCCCGGGCAGGAAGATGGGGAGATGTTATGGCCCCCACAATGGGGGGAGGGGACAGGGTTGGTCACTAAACATGGTCTCCTTCCTCCTGGAAGGGAGGGCACTGTGTCCTAGGAACTGAGCTCCAGGTTGAGGAAAGGGCTGGCGAGGATGAAAGAGAATGAAATTTACCCACCTGCTGCCATATTTGACCTTTATAAAAATCACCGTTGTGGTAATACAAGCTCTGCTGGAGCTGCTAAAACAATCTGATTGTCAGGCAGAAGAAAAGCAGCCTGCCAAGGTAATTTCTGATCTCTCAGACCCTTGATTGATGGTTAGTTTTGCCTTGTTTTTTGGTCTGTTCAGTTTTGTAAAGCATGCCTTAAATGCTTACGGGTGGCAGTTAGAGGTGGGGTGGGATGGATGAGATTTCTGCCTTGGGAGACTGGAGGGAGAGGGGGTGAGTGGGCAAAATAACAAGCCCTTACCCTTCAGCAGTGCTCGAATTTTCATAATCATTGTGTCTTTTCAGCCACCTTAAGGGTCTCAGTTTTTCTCTTTAGTAAACAAAAGAATCGCAAGTGTTTGGTATATAAAGTTGTATACTGGGCAAATGCTGATTGGAATTGAGAGTTCAGATAATTATTTAACATTCATGAACCTCGATTTTCCTAATGTAAAATTGATTTCTACTAAGCTCCTTTTAGCTCTAACACTGATTTTAATAAATTTAGGAATAAGCCACAGTGATTTTCCTCATTTTCCCCAACAGACTTTCACTTTTGAAATTCCTTTTTATTTATTTTCTCATTTGTTTACAACTTGTATCCCCATAATGACATACAAATTCTTTGAAAGATGAGGTTGTTTTGTTTTGGTATTCTTAGAAAGTAATGTCTTAATCTCGCTAGGCCTGATTTCCTTAATCACAAACTGAGTTCATTAGATTGGAATTGGATTATTAATTTGGAATGGAGTTCATGACTTCTTTACATAGAAAGATTTTATGAGATCTGTGAACTGATTAGGAAAAAAATTACAGCTTATTTTAATACAACCTGTAATTGAAATTTAGTATTTATTTCAATTATTATTCTAATGAAAGGTCCATAGGTCTCACAAGACTGTAGGTGGGTTCCATGACACACAAAAAGGTGAAGAGAACCTGGACTAGATCATCTCTTAAGATGCTGTCCAGGATAACTGGGTGGATTAATGGATAGAATACCAGTCCTGGAGTCTTCGTGGGTTCAAATGTGGCCTCAGAATTTACTAGTTGTGTGATCTTAAAACTCTCTTTGCCTCTGTTTCCTCATTTGTAAAATGACAACTCTAATATCTTTGCCAAGAAAACCTCAAATGGGGTCACAGAGAGAGATGGATAGGACTGAAAAATGATTAGAAAAAAAAATCTGCCTGATCTCTCCAAGTATGAAAGATTGAGAAGGGAAGTGTGACTAGCTTAAGGTCTCTTAGCTAACTGGTGGGAGAAGCAAGGACTGGAACCCAGAAGGATGTCCCCTTCTCTAGGGAGAGTCTCTCTCCCTGAGTGATAGTGAGAGGAGGGTGGTCCAAAGCGCCCCAAGAAAATTAGGAAATTATAATTGAAGTGACTATACTGAGGCCCCCTGTTTAGTTTTATACCACATATTTTTCCCAACTTTTTCAGCATATATTTTGTCTTTTAAATAAATGAAGTAACATCACTTTGGGAAGGCTGATCATCTTTACTTGTTTTTGAATTTATTCTTCTATAATAAGCCACTTCTTTCCCCTGCCACTACTGTATTGCTCCCTCATTTGAATATTTCTGTGGGGGTCCTCCACAGATTGCAACCCATACTTGGTTTTCCAAGTTGTGCTAGACTATCTGTGCATTTCCATCTACCCAGACTTCTTGGATTCTGTCCTCGGATTCCTTTCATTTCATGGCCTTGAAAGCAGTAAGTGGATCTCCGTTGGTTTTCCTTTTTTTTTTTTCCAGATTAAATATAATAAGAGTCAGCTACAAGAGCAGTTGTGATTTGAGAGATTACAACTCCTCCAAAATGTGAGTTAGGAAGACTTTCACTTAAACCCTTTCACACATACTAACAGAGTGACTATAAGCAATTCGATTAACCTCTCAATGCTCTGGGCCAGTAGTTTCCAAAGTAAAGGATCTTATTGCCCCATATGGGCCTTATCTCATGGTCTGACCTCAGTAGGTATGTGACTAACCAATGGAAGGTAGAAGGTAGAAAGTGGATCCCTTCCCATTCTCAAATAGGGCTTGTCTTCAGCTCAATCACAGCTTTCTTCTCCCTGTCCCTTCTTCCTTCTATGGTGGAAATTCCCAACTTTTCCTTTTCTATGTCAGGTATCACTCTCTTAAAAAAAAAAAAAAAATATATATATATATATATAGATAGATATATATATATAGATATATATACACACATATATTTTATATATATACACACATATATTTTATATATATACGCACACACACACATATATATAGCTACTATTTTAATTTTCTCAATTACATGTAAAATAAATTTTTACATTTGTTTTTTTAAAACTTTGACTTCTAGTTTTTTCCTTTGCCCCTCACTCATACCCCCTCCCCTTTAATGAGGGACATGTGAAGTTATGCAAAGCATTTCCATAAAAGTCATGTTGTGAAAGAAAACATAGATCTCCTCTCCCCCTCCTCAAATAACACTCAAGATAAATAAAGTAAAAATAAAAAAAATATGCTTCTGATCTGTATTCAAATACAATTGGTTCTTTCTTTGGATATGGATAGCATTTTCCATCAAAGGTCCTTCAGAGTAATTGTGGATTATTGTGTTGCTGAGAATAGCAAAGTCATTCACTGATCATCCCACAATATTGCTATTACTTTATTCATGGAACATTTCACTTTGCTTGAGTCATTTTCCAGGTTTTTCTGAGAGCATTCTGCTCATTATTTCCTGTAGAAAAATAATATTCCATCATAATCACATATCACATTCCCCAATTGATGGGCATCTCCTCAGTTTCCAGTTCTTTGGCAGGTATCACTCTTTAAAGCAGTTACAATACAGGTCTAACCCAACTGCTAGCCAGGTATACACAGTATCACTTGCATAAGTGTCCTTAGGGAAATTGTCCCCCCATCCACGGATCACTCCTCTGCCCTGTGCATCAGATCATCTTCTGATAGTAGCAGGCAACCTTTTGAAGATGAACTCCGGCTCATTTAGGTGGGGCAGACTAATGCCCTAGGATGATCAGACAAGTATCCAATATTGGATCCAGTATTGCAGATTTATTTTGTGTTGTTGATTTCCCCTCCTCCCTTCAATCTGCTCCTCTTCCCAAATTCTTTATTTTTATTGATCATGCTGCCATTCTTCTAATCAGCCAAGGATTTAGGCTTGGTACCATCTTTATTTCTTGTAATCAAATTTTGTGCTTTTACCACTGAAGAATCCATCTCAAATGGCCTCTTCCTCTCCTGTGAAGATGTCCGGGTCTTCATTACCTCTCACCTGCACAATTTCATTAGCTTCCTGTTTCAAGTCTCTTCCCCACTCCAATAAATCTTATATATTATTGCCAAAGTAGTATTCTTTAAATTCGGATCTGGACTTTGGTGGCAGCCTATTTCCTCTGGAATAAAACATAACCTCTTATTTAGCTTTTAAAAATCTTCATAACCTGGTTCTAATCCATCTTTCTGTCCTCATTGTACATGACTTTCTCTTTCACACTCTGATTCAAACTGATCTTTTCCTTGTCTTTTACACCCATCTCTGTGCTTTGTACTGGCTCTCCACTGGAATGCACTCCCTCCTTACCTCTGGGTAACCAACCTGCCTCAATACAAGGTGATTCGGAAAAGGGGGCTAGCAGTTGGAGAAATCAGGAGAGGCTTTGGTGTAGGAGGTGGAACTCTTCCCTCACAACACAGATCAAGCACTGTCTGGACACCAGGAAGCCTTTCCGGATTTCCCCCAAGTGCTAGTTCCCTCTTTCCAAGTTAGGGAGATAGAGGGTGTTCTGGGCTTGGAGTCAGGAGTTCAGGTCCAGTTCCAGACACTTACTAGCTGGACCTTGGGCTAGTTATGGCCTGTTTGCCTCATGGCAACTATAAAACTATAAAATTCTCAACTATAAAATAGAGACAATAATAGCAACTATCTTGTAGGGTCATTAAGGATCAACTAAGATAATATTTGTAGGACATTGCTTAGTACATAAGTGATATACAAATGCTATTACCATTAACTATATATTTGTATCTAGTCACTGTATTTATGCTGTTTATATTTTTTGTATGTACTTGTCTATTTTTTTGGGAATATAAACTTCTTGTAAATAGGAACCTTAAATCCCAATGTAAATAGCGATTGGGATTGCTTTATATTTTTGTATTAGTATCCTTGGCACAATTTGGGCATGTGCTTAATAAATACTTCTTGATTTGTAAGCGTTTGTATCTGGAGTTTTCTTATTCTAAAATATCCCTCTGCAGTGACTCAATGGTGAACCTCCATTTTGGGGATGTGCTGGAGTGGCTATATTTTATTCTTGTTTCAGCTTCTTACTTTACATACTTCAGACACTATAGCCCTCCATAGGTACTCTTTATCCCCATCCCCCTTCTGCTTTTCTGCTTCCTTTTATATTTTATCTTCCCCTATTACAATGTAAACTCTTCGAGGTTAGGGTCTGTCATTTTAGGTTTCATTTGTATCATCAGGGCTTAGCACAGTGCCTGGTACAAAGTGGGCACTTAATAAATGTTTATTACCTTCCTGTTTGTGTAGTTGTGTATGTATTAGAACAAAAATGTCTTTTTCTTTAGGATAATACTTGTAGTATATTCTCAATAGTATTGGGCAAATTATATTCTTATTTTATGATTCTGTTTACTCAGATTACTTTCCAAAATGATCCTACCAATATCCAAATCCACTATCAATAAATGAGCACTGAATTTTGACACTTTGGGTTATTTTTGGATGGGTTTGGATGGGTTATTGTAATTTTTTCTCCAATTCTTAGTGAAGTTTCTTCCTGATGATGTATAGAATGTCATTAACACCTACATTAAATGAACCTAGAAGACTGCTTTTATAATCCTTATGTCTGCTTTTTTAGACTTTGGTGGTGGGGGGTTTCTTCTTTTACTTTCAGACTTTTTCTGTCACAGACTTATAGACAGAGCTAGAAGGGACCTCCAGGGTCATCTAGTCCATTCCACTTTTCAGTAGAACTATTTCTAGTTGATTTGCCACTTCTACTGTTTGCTTTTAGAAACCCAAGTGAATTAGAATTCTGTGAGAGCTACCTGAACATCTTTTCTATGGACTTTGGACGACTCTTTCAGGCCTTTCTGGCTTGCTTCTACCTGTGGGGCTGTATGTGCTCTGTGCCACTTCAAAGCCTGGAAATCTGACCCTTAGATAAGTGGGATATCAGTGCAGCACCGCCAAGAACAATTTCAGATGGCCTGCTTTAGTTGGCTTCATATACAGGTTGTAATGCCCTGTGCCAAAAAGTTAATGGATCTTTTTCCAGACTCAACAGGGCCAAAGCAGTAATATAGTTGATAATGGCATGTACTAATATCCAAAGAAATGTTGCTCAGACAGGAGTTTAAAAAGCTTATAGAGATCAGAAATGTAGGGATATAATATATTTAATATAAATAACATATAATATATAAAATATATTTTATATATAACACATATTATATATATTTTATATATATAACATAATATATTATACACATATATTTTTATTTAATATAATATATCATGTATATGTTTATTTAATATAATATATTATATATTTAACATATAATATATTTTATATATATAACATTTTGTTTGACTCCCTTCTGGGTTTTGCTCCTGACTTTAAAACCATTGCACAAAGAGGGAGAATAAACAGTTTTGTGGTAGTAGTACCCAGAATACCTCCTATGGAGGAAGGTTTCTTTCCCAGTTCCCCCCACAGTTGGTGATGTGATATATTGGGCATTGGAGAGGAGGGTCACAATATTTGAAAATAAGTTTCCAGTACCTGTTGTTTTAGTTTGTGCTTTCTCTGCAGCCTGATTTCTTTTCAGATCCACGCTTTCTAACACCTCTTCCTTCCCATTCGTTGACAGGTGCATTAGCTCCAAGTCTCAATGAGGAGCCCAAATATGGCGACCTTCAAACAGCAGAAGGTGGAGGACGTATATGAAATTGGAGAAGAATTGGGGAGGTAAGAGCCTGTGGATAACAGTTGCAGCCAAGTCTGTTTACCCTTGTCTTATTGCAACCGTAAACCAGTTTCCCAGGGCTCTGCCTGGTAACTGCACCCAGACACTAGTGGTTTTAAAAATGAATGTTCCCAGCCTGAGGTTTATTTTCAGTTTTCAGGTGAGCCTCAGAGAACATGACCGCAGGTTTGCCTCTTTGGAAATTTGCGGCTTGGGGCGAAGGGATCAGAGTGGCAGACTTCTCTATTTATGGGAGTGTAGTTGACTGTTTTGCTATGGTCAGACTAGCCTTAAATTGTTATTCATTTTTAAACAGTTTCTCATTAAGAGCTCTGACTAGGCTCAGGGCAGAGACCTGACCTGTTGATCCCTTTCTCCTGTTCTCATTTCTGACTCTCCATGGCTCCCAGGAATTTCTCTTTTTTAAGCTCACAGCTTGATAGAAAGGTGATGTAATCTTTCTGAAAACTAGTTTGTATTAAAAAAAAAAAAAAAAGTGGACCATGATGAAGTCTCTGATCTGAGTTATATTTGTTGTACCAGGTTTGTTAAATCCAGGACTCCCAGGGCAGAATTCCTTTCAAGGTCTTGAAAGCAAGTAATAGTTGAACAGGAATGGAAATTTTTTCAACATTTCTTCTGACTTCCTGATTATAAAAGATGTATTTAAGAAATATGTTTAACATACTGACACGGAATCTTACTGGTTCATTTATGCATGTGCAACTCACAGACATGAACTCTCAGAATTACCTTACAGGGTCTTGGATTTAGAACCAGATGTTAGATGCTCCATTTTACTGACAGAGGAGGTAATCATGGAGAAGGTGTGATGGGAGGGAACCCTTTATTGTAATCAGAGATTGGATGGAGTCAAACTCAATTCAGTGAACTTTTATTAAATAACTGCAATGTTGCTGAAACAGAAAAATCAAGTAACTGCTGCCTTGGAGGACCTTCATTCAGCAAGGTGGTAGGGTGGGAAAAGGGTTGGAATAGAAAGTCTCTGATGTCTCACTTTTAACTCAGAAGTACAGATACAGATGAAGAAACTGAGGCTGATACCTGTTTTCTGAGGCTGGATAGGTAATAAGTGACAGATCCTGAATTCAAGTCTGGTTCTTTTTGTTCCTCATTCAGTGCTCTCTCCACCATATTGCCTTTCTTTACACACTCAAGGGTATATGCATGTGTATACATACACACTCTCTTTAGGCTAAAACCAGACCATGAGACTATATTTCTATTACCTTTGGCTCCCTTTCTCTGAGAAAATCAACATAGAATGCATTATGGGAGACATGGCCCAGAAGTTATTTTGGCCTCCTGAAAAGTTCTTAAGAGTAAGAACTTTTGCCTTCCCCCACTTTTTTTTCTTTAAAAAGTGAAAAAACAAAGAGAAACGGCTTCAAAGGGTCAGAGAAGCCCTTTTTTGCAAAAAGAATAGGATTCCTGGCAGTTTAAAGTTCAAATTGAGTTATCCAGGCAGGGAGCTGACTCATCCTGAAGAAGGAGGGAGCCGGAGCATCTGTTGGAAGTGGGGGAGGTAAAAATCTTGACAGTTATTGATGCTGGGGACCAGCTGCCCTTGCTGATGTGGATCCTGTTTGGAGGGGGGGAGGAGTGAAGAAAGTCAGGGCTAAGTTTGCCCGGGATCTGGATTAGATTCTGCCTTTGTAACCTGAAGCCCAGCTTCTTGCTAGTATAGTAGGTTCTCAGTCAGTTTCAGCCCATGGAAGTGGGACCCTGGCAGACTATGTTGCTTTATTGTCTATCACTACTTCAGCCCCTAGAAAAAGATCAGGGCATGGGGTGGGCTAAGTAGTCCTAATCATCTCCTATAGAAGATCTTTATTTTGTAGGATTTTAGAAGAAGAGTTTTCTTGGTTAGAACTATCTCTCATGGGGTTGTTGTTAATGTTTTGTGAGAGGCAGTGTAACATAAGGAATAAAAAGTTGGCCTTAAAACCAGGGTTCAAATCCTGCTTCGGATATATAGCAGCCACATGATCCAAGCAAATCACTTATAACCTCTGTGTTCTATGCAGTTTCCTAGGGCTATAAGTCATGAAGAATGGGATAACCTGCATTGACAGAGGGAGTTCTCTATATCACTGAACTGATAGATCCCTATTTTTTTTTTTTTTTACTTTATTATCTTGAGTATTTCTTCTTCCACACCCCTCTTCCCTTTTCTCTTTGGATTTGGAGAAATAGGTGGAGGGGAAGGGAAGTAGATGTCATTATTATTCTACCATTCACCATCTTCCTTTCCTACCTTGTGAAAAACAATCTTGGCTTTGAATAGGTATTTCTCATTTTATTGTACTTCATTTTATTGCATTTTGAAAATACTGCACTTTTTATAAATTGAAGCTTTATGGTAACCCTGCATTTAACAAATCAAATGCATTTTTCCAATAGCATATATTCACATTATGTCTGGGTCACATTTTAGTAATTTTCATGATATTTAAAATTTTTGTATTATTATATCTGTTGTGGTGATTTGTGATCAGTAATATTTAAAATTACAATTATAATTATTATGGGACACCATAAACCATATCCATATAAGACAGTGAATATAATCTGTAAATGTTGTTTTGTGTTTTGACTGCTTCATTAACCAATAGTTCTCCCTCTCCTCAGGTTTTCTTATTCCTTGAGACACAGGAATACTGAAATTAGCCCAATTAACAACACCAACTACAATGACCTATAAATGTTCAAATGAAAGGAAGAGTCAATTGATAACAACAAACTTTATTGTTGTCTTATTTTAAGAAATTGCTAAGGACCTGAGTTCAAATCTGGTCTCAGACGCTTAATACTTCCTAGCTGTGTGATCCTGGGCAAGTCACTTAACCCCAATTGACTCAGAAAAAAAAAAAAGAAAAAGAAAATTGTTACAGCATACCCCACCCTTCAGCAACTATTACCCTGCTATCAGCCATCAATAGCCATCAGTGTAGTGGCAAGAACCTCTACCAGCAAAAAAGATTATAACTCACTAAAGCTCATAAGAGAACATTTTTTTAAGCAATGAAGTATTTTAAAATTAAGATATATATATCTTGCCTTTTTTTGGATATAATACTATTGCACTTAATAGAATACAATATAGTGTCACTATAACTTTTATATGCACTTGGAAACCAAAAATATTGTGTGACTTGCTTTATTGTGATATTCGCTTTATTTCAGTGGTCTTAAACTAAACCCAGAATATCTTCAAGGTATACCCGTACTTTAACTCTTTCTAATTTACCTCAAGGGATACATTTGGATCCTCCCCTCCTCAAGGGGAACCCATTATGCTCTGTGATCTTACCTGATCAGGCCTAAGATGAGTAACCCAGAGTTTTAATAGCACCCACATTTCTTTTTTTTTTAATTTTTTAAATAATTTTTTGACATTATATATGCATGAGTAATTTTTTATAACATTATCCCTTGTATTCATTTTTCATAGCACCCACATTTCTGATCTTTCCTTGGGGACCTTCCCAAATGAATGATTTTGATTTAGAACTTTAAAGTATCAAAGAGTCCACTTAGCCCAACACCCACGTTTTATAGATGAAAAAGCAAGTCCAGGGAAGTTGGTTGAATTGCCCAGGAGACACAAGTTAAAACAGAACTTATGAACCAAATCCAGGACACTTTTATTGTACTGTGGTGGGAAGCTCAGATAGGAGAGATGCCATGGGGCTATTAAGCCCTGGGACCACTGAGTAGTTGTTAGCCAAACAAAGCAAGAAAGAATCTTGTGTCTGCTAAGGGCTGGATTTGGGAATAAGAATCTTTTGTGGGAAAAGCTGAGTCAGGTTTCCTACTTGGAGTGACTGACCGGGATGGAGGGCCCTGATCTCTGCTGCTGGATCTTTGACCCCGGTGTTGGGAACGGTTCCTGCTTATCTCCACTTCAGCCTGAGTTTCTGCCTCTCAGGCCCAAGTGCAGAAACTTGGCAAATAACGCTCGCACTCTCAGGCCTAGGGAGGTTATCTCCCCCTGACACCGATGTTTGGAGAAGTGGTCACTAAAGTATTTTTGGTTTCTCTGTCCTTGGCTGTATGCAAGAGTACCAGACCATCTGTGACAGAGAATCATCACTTGTGAAAGCCAAAGGAGGGAAAGACAAGGCGTGTCAGTGGAAAGGCTGCTTTCAGAATCCAGAAAGTCTTGGCTCAGATCCTTTTTTCTGTACCTTCTACTTGTGTGGCTATGGATAGGAAAGACACTTAATTCTTTTGATTCTTGGTTGCTTTATCAGCAAAATACCTATAATATTTATACCCTTGTTGTGAGAATCAAATGGAGTGATATGTAAAATGCTTTTAATCTGGTTATTATATTAATTTCATTTATTATCCTTATTATTAGAAGAAACCCTAGAGATTCTCCAAAATGTTATCTAAAAGGGTACATCCTAGAATTCTGGATGTTATGTCATTGCAGATAGAAGAAAATTTGTAAATTTGTAAATAATTTTATTTATCCATTATAGTAAATTTCATATTTTTCAAGATTGCCTATTACATATACACAATACATGTGAAACCATGAACTCAACAAAGGACTAGACCGAAATGACTGCTTTTATCAAAGAGGGAAGGGCCTGACAGGAGACAGGAGTCATCCTCCTGGGTTCAAACCGAGCCTCAGACACTTCCTAGCTGAGTAAATCACTTAAAAAAATTTAATTCTTAATTCTGATTTTAAATTTTAATTAGTTTATTTAATTAACTTTTAAGTCCTGAGTAAATTATTTCCCTCTGCTTGCCTCAGTTTCCCCATCTGTAAAGTGAATTGGAGAAAGAAATGGCAAACCACTTCAGTATCTTTGCCAAAGAAAATCCTGGCTGGGGTCACTAGACACCAGACACCACAAATAATGGTAACATCAAAAGAAGCTGTTTTCTAACTTTTTGTGTCTGTTAATAGCTTTCATAGTGCGCTCTGGAGCCTCACAGAAAAGAATATTGTGCTGTGAGCAAGAAGGAAAAAAAAAATGGTGTAAGAGTCTCCCATCTACTAAAAGTCTCTCTCTCTCTCTCTCTCTCTCTCTCTCTCTCTCTCTCTCTCTCTCTCTCTCTCTCTCTCTCTTTCTCTCTCTCTCTCTCTCTCTCTCTCTCTCTCTCTCTCTCTCTCTCTCTCTCTCTCTCTCTCTCTCTCTCTCTTCTCTCTCTCTCTCTCTCTCTCTCTCTCTCTCTCTCTTTCTCTCTCTCTCTCTCTCTCTCTCTCTCTCTCTCTCTCTCTCTCTCTCTCTCTCTGTCTCTCTCTCTCTCTCTCTGCTCTCTCTCTCTCTGCTCTCTCTCTCTCTCTCTCTCAAGAAAAAAAAAAGCTCTAGAAGCAGTTAGTTGCAGAAGTTGAACTTGAACTCAGGTCTTCTGACTTCAGTTCAGTGTTCTGGTCATTGCTGCATTTTCCTATTAAAAAGTCAGTTTTTCTTTGTCTAAGAGAAGGAGGTTCCAAGCAATTGCTTAGGTTACATCAGAATTGGTGGGACCTAGGGCAGGAAAGGTGAAGTTTGAGAAGCAGTAGAAATAATTGGGATATTTCCATACACCTGTGTGCTTTTTATACATCCCCACATTCTCATTCTTAAATAGGCATTTGCTCTCAGACTCATGCATACACAGGCATTTGTCCAAGGGCATTAAAGGGGCAGCTTGGCCCAGCTTGGCCTTCCAGGGCCTCCATGATTTCTTCTCTCCTTAGCTCTCCAGATTTATCTTCTATTATTCTGGGACATGGCTCTTCTGGACTATTGCTCTGGCTGTTGCCATTTGCTTTTTCCTGATATAACTTCTGTGCAATTCTTTATTTAAATCTTGTTTTTTCCAAGGCTTAGTTCAGGTGGGTCCTTCTCCTTCTATTCCTTTCTCTCCTCTTTGGCACTCAAATACACTGCTTTATATTATTATCTAGCTGTGGTTTAATTCCTGGAATGAACTTCTTGTCTTGTCCCCTTTTCAGAATCCTTCTCTTCCTTTAAACTTACATGTTTCCTCCATCTTGAATACATGTTTCCTCCATCTTGAATCCTTCCCCAAGTTTTCCCCACCACCTTGTTAGTGCTCCATCCGCTCCTAAATTATTATGATGTTTCTTTATTTGTATTCATTGAATTCTAGATTTCAAGCTGGAAGCACCTTAAGAGGCCATGTAGCCCCCAAATCCTCCTTTTATAGATGAAAGTACCAAAGGCCCAAGGTTACAAGGCTAGGATTCAGAGAGACTTGAAACCCCGAATTCTCTCCATTTTCCTTGGCAGCCCATGTTGTACCATTTTTCCTTAGAGGTTCTCAGCTTGCCTCATATATTTAACAATTTGTGTGTCATTGGTTAAGGCACTAAAATTCTCTGAGCCTCATGTTTCCCATCTATAAGACAGGGATAATAATATTACCTACTTCACAGGATCTTTGGGAGGCTTAAATGAGATCACATACAGAGTGTCCTAAAAGTCTTACTGCACTAAAAATTTTTATTAGCTTAAAAGTGCACTAAGACTTAGGGTACATCCTTTATATAAAGTGTTTTGCAAACTGAAAAGTCCTAAAAAAGTGGGAATTATTATATTAGGCTTTTAGTTTTACTTGGACACACATAGATTTTTTTCCCCTCTCAAAGCTCTGGAATATATATAGTCTTATTTAGGATCTGAGCTAAGAAATTATAGAAGGCTTTTGTGAAAGCTGATGTCCTACTAATGGGTTCAGCTGGCACTATCACAATGTGCTAAGGACAATGGAGATCTGCAGAAGAAACAGCTTTTATAAGGAAGGAAACAAAGAGAGAATAAGCATTTAAGAGCAGGAATGGCACTAAGCACTTTGTACATATTATTGCATTTGCAGCAATTAAGTGGTTCAGTGAATGGAGTACTGGACTTAGAGTCAATAGGATGATTTCTGGTTTGGTCTCAGTACTTAGTAGCTTTGGTGACTACTTAGCTCCTCTATCCCTTGGTTTCCTCATATGTAAAATGAGGGACACTAGTCACTGCCTCCCTCCCAGATTGATATTTTTATTAGGCCGAGGTCATCCATTTTCATCCCAGGCCATCACGGGTCATCTTGACTTTTGTTTTGTCCCTGGGCTTTGCTGATTATGGAAGAGAAAAGAAGCGGATGATTTCGTTCATGTATCATCCCCTGATGCCATTAAACAAAACAAAACAAACAAACAAAAAAAACCATTAACTGAGGAGGGCTAGAATCCTGCTGTAATTTTTCAAGTATTCTTTTCCAGGGTTCCGGCCTTTTACATCAACAACAAAATGAGGGCTCTAGACTCGGTAGCCTCTAAGGTCTCTTATGATCATTTCTTTTTGGGACTTTATTCCCTCCCCTGTAAAAATGGTGGGTTTGATTTGTTCCTTTTTAGTTCTAATATGCCACGGATTTGTTAGAATCCTGTGATAGCATCCTTACTATTCAACGGAAGGAAATGTACATTTGCTCAGACTTGGAAAGACCTGCTTGGGGGAGGGAAAGGAAATGGACAGGGGAGGTGGGAATTGCTGGTTCTATTTCTGACTTTATTGGGGGGATTTGCCAAATCTAGAAGAGGTCTCTCTGCCTTAAATGCTCCATTGGTGAAGAGGGAGACACTTCATCCTAACTTTTTTTTTTTTTTTTTTAAACATCATCATTCACTGATATTTCTTTTTAGATCACCAAGATTTTTTTCTACATCCCTTTCCCCCTCTCAGAAAGCCATTGCCTCTACTAATTGTTTGGAAGAAAACCAGGGAGCTCTTGTATCCCGGGGCCTTACCAAGTTCAAGGCAACTATGACACCCAGTTTAGTGATTCTGCTTCTAGCTGGACCTGTGTGAAGAAGGGAAAAGAGCAGAGATGGAAAGTCAAAGGGACCATAAACCTAGAGTTGGGAAGGTCCCCAGGGTTCTAGTTCTGGCTTTGTGGTCAACTTGCCGTGCCCCCTTTAAGAAATCACTTAAACTCCCAAGGTTCACTTTTCTTCCTTATTTCTTTTTCTTTTCTAAATTCAATTTGCTTTTATTTTCAGTTCTGAGCTTTATTCCTTTATTTTTCCTTTTACATTTATATTTATTTTCCTTTATCTTTTATTCTTCCCCTACCCATTGTAGAAGGCAACTGAATCCTCTCATAGTGAACCTTGTAAAAATCTTATCAGATAGGTACTACAGCTATCGTTTAGAGACCATAGAATCATAAAACTTTGGTGCTAGGAAGAGTCCCCGGGGAACTTCTAGTTTGATCAATTCCTGAAGGGAATTGGTCTCATGAATCGCTCGATAGTGGAAACTCCCCAGTGAGGATTGTCCTTCTGTTAATGCAGATCTGCACTTTCTCTGCAATTCTGTCCCGGAATTGCCTTGTTCACTGAAAGGTTAGGCCATCTGCCTGGGATGGCGTGGCCAAGAGGCATCAAGAGGGGGAACTTGAATCTGGTTCTCTCTGCTTCCCAGGCCAGTATTCCCTCCCTGTGCTTATTTGGGAATCCAGCTTCACCAAGTTCTTGAAGCTGTAAGAATGTCTTGAGCATTGCAAGCTGGGAACGGGTTGAAAGTCAGGTTTTAAGAGAGAAGCAGAGACTCTTTGTTCCTTCAGGTTCTCCCAGGGCCATGTGTCCTTCTGCCTTCCATGTCCCCCCCACCCTGCTTACTTACGTGCAGATATCCGGGGCATCTCTGTCAACGCTTGCCTTACTCCTCCCTGACTCCCATCTTTTACTTGCCAGGGCCCCTGATTCCATTCTCCTCCATGCCTAACGGGGCCTCCCTGCAACTAACTGCCTGCCAGGTCTGCGTCTCCACCGTGGGATGCGAGTGTGGTTAGAATCTGGCTCTGCTGGCTCAGCCCTGAGAGGCAGTATCTGGAGGGAGAAAGACAAAACCTACAGGAAATTCTTAAGAGCTCCTAAGAGCCTGGCTCTCCCCCTCCTCCTTCGGATACCGGCAGCCTTGTTTGTTAAAAAGAATAACAAGAGAGAGCACCAGATATTGCAGCCATGCTCCTCCTCCCCTCTACCCTCTGCTTTAAAGTAACATCCGGCAAGACACTTCAGAGAAGAGACTCTCTGACACCTACCAACGTTCTTTCTCAAAAAATACCTCCCGTGTCTTCTCAGTCAGTCAGCAAGGCTTTATTGGTGTCAGCTATGTGCCAGATGTTAGAAATACTAGAAGAAAAACTGAAAAGCTCTCCACTCTCAGTGAGCTGCATTTTAATGGGGGGAGACAAGTACGTATAAGATATAGGCAGAATAAACATAAAATCAATAAATGTACTACAGATGTGTATAAATAGCACAGGTGGGGTGTGATAGTAAATGTTTAATGACCAGGTGTTTTTTTGGGGTGTGTGTATGAGCATAAGACATCTTTAAGTTTAATCTGCAACATTAACATTCCCCCAACAACTAGTTTTATTGTTTTTGGTTTTATTGCTTAAATTTAACTTGGAGAAGTTATATGATATGATCAAGGTTACACAGTTTGCAATAAAGCCGAGAACACAGCTCTTTGGCCTCCTGGTCTAGATCTCTTCCCAGCAGATGATGGCGTTTCCTCTTCCCTCCTCATATGGCTCAACTTCTGAATCACAAGTGGGAAGGGAATGTCAGGGTCTTAGAAGACAGAACTGTGCACACTTCCTCAGTCTAGCTAGAGGAGTTAGGAGTTAGCAGTGACTCCTTCATAGGGAAGGAGGAGAAAGGTATGTGTTCTCTCTCTCTCTCTCTCTCTCTCTCTCTCTCTCTCTCTCTCTCTCTCTCTCTCTCTCTCTCTCTCTGTGTGTCTCTGTCTGTCTCTGTCTGTCTCTCTCTCTCTCTCTCTCTTCTCTCTCTTCTCTCTCTTCTTTCCTCTCTCTCTTCTCTCTCTTCTTTCCTCTCTCTCTTCTCTGTCTCTCTTCTCTTTCTCTGTCTCTCTCCTTTTTCTTCTCTCATCTCTTTCCCTCTCTCTCATTTCTCTCTCCCCAAATCTCCTCTCTTTTCTCATCTTTCTGTTTCCCTCTCATCCCACTTTCCCCTCTCTCTCCCTCTCCGGGTCTCTCTCTTTCCCTCTGCCTGTCTCTCTCCTCATCTTTCTCTCCTCATCACTTTCTCTTTCTGTCTCCCTCTTCCCCCTTCTCCATCTCTCTGTCTCATATTTCTGCCAGTACTTGGCCCACCAGAATTTATGAGGCTAGGCCATTCATAGATACTTAACTGGACTCCTCTTTTTTAACTTAACTTCCTAAGAAATTTGTAAGCTGAAATAAAAGCTAGAAGCTAAGATGAGAGCCAGAGTGGGGAGGTGGAGGGAAATGGCACCGTGTTCTGAATTGGAATGGAGACTCTGGGCTTCCTAACTGATCCCAGCTTGTAGGCTGGGGCCAGAAGCCATCAGGGAGATGTGTAGGCAACTTTGCCTCAGCTGGGCATGAGCCTGCCCCACTGCCACTTTCCCCCTAAGACAGGTGATTAGCCTTTCAGACTCCTGCTAGAGATTACTCTCATGGACTTTGCCCTATACCCAGCAGCCAGATTCTTGCTTCCCTGTGGATTCTGGAGGGTGTGACTAAGTTCTAGCTGTGTCTTCCACAAACTCCACCTTGAAAGCCTTCTCCCTGGGCCAAAGGGTCATTCTGATGCCTCTGGCCCAGGTATGTATCACACACCTTTCATTGGAGAGCTAGGTTCTGGTCCTTACTAGCTGAGACTTATGTCGGTGTTCCTTTCCTTTCTCTGGATTTCCCTCACCTCATCTTGAACTCAAAGGGCTAGATTTTTGAGATTTCTTCCAGTCCGAATGGCTGTGCCTTATGGTGCACTAGAAAGAATACTGAATTTGAAGCTAGAAGAACTGAATTCAAATCTTCACTCCACTGTTTCCATCCTCTATTATTTTGGGCAATCGCTTCAGTTCTCTGAGCCTCTGTTTCCCCTTGTGTTCTAGGGAAGAAAGTTGTTCTAGGTGACCTCTAAGACACTTCTAAATCTGGTTTCCTTGAAAGGAGGCTGGATAGAAGCCAGCGTTAGACTGGATCTCAGAAGACCCAAGTGCTGGTCTTGCTTGGCTCTATAAGTCCTAGTTCACAGTAATCCTGGTTCACATTTTACTGTCTGAATTTGGGTAAATTAGTTTCCCTCTCTGGGACTTAGGTTTAGACCTAAATGACCCGGAGGATTCAGAGCCTGAGATGAGGAATAGTTGTGGAGGGAGTTCCTGTTTGAGGTGGTAGAAATGGCCCTTTCTGGTCTGGTTTGTGATACTTTGGAAATCCTTGTACCAGGGATGGAGAGATCTTAGATGGGGGCTGGGGAGGAGGAGGAGAAAGGGAAGTGGTACAAGAGAGTAAGAACAGAACTAAGTGAGGAGAACCCCAGGTAATGGGGCTCCAAGGAGGACCTTCAAGCTGCAGCCAAATTCTGTGCTGCTTTTAAAAATATTTTTTATTCTCGACTTAAGAGACCAAAGAAAGCATTTCCATGAACATAGTAGAACAGAAGAAGGTTGTACTGGAAACCACACATTTATGCCACATACTTCTTATTTTTATTTTTAAATATACACTTGATCTTAGCTCAGATAGGCAGAGATGAGATTCAGCATAGTTTTTAGCATGCTTGTCTATCATTCTTTCTGGTTTTTCTTATGTTCTCTTTAGTCAAATGCCATGCCTTTTATTGTTTTTGGGTTTTTTATGATTTCTTTTTCTAATTAAATTTTATTTTTATTCAATTAGCAAAAATATGCCTTTTCTCCCTCCTGCCTAATCTCCTCCTCATTGAAAAAGAAAGAAAAACAAAACTCTTGTAAGAAATATGTATAGTCAAAACAAATTCCCACATTGTTATTGTTGTTATTGTTCGATCTTGTCTGACTCTTTGTGACCTCATTTGGGGTTTACTTGGCAAAGATACTGGAATGGTTTGCCATTTCCTTCTCTAGTTTATTTTACAGATGTGGAAACTAAGGCAAACAGGGTTAAGTGACTTGCCTAGTAAGTATCTGAAGCTCCAGAGCCAGGATCCTATCAACTCTGCTACCTTCCTGCCCATAATTCCCACATTGGCCAAGTCTAAAAAATGTTTGACTCAGTCTGCACTTTGAGTCCATCATGTCAAGTAGCTTGTTTCATCATGAGTTCTCTGATGTCATAGTTGATGATTGAAATAAATCACAGTTTTCAAGATTTTCCAAGTTGTTTGTTATTGTTTGTCCTTCATGCTTGAAGAGGACTATGACATCAGGGAGGTGACCCATGACATGCAAATGAATTGGATTTAAGTGAGGGCGGCTAGGTAAGGTCTCTTGCTTCACTTTCCCTTCCAGGGGGGTCCAATGGCCAGATGTGTATCAGGATGACTGTAAATGGTCCTAGATGCAGTGGGAAACTGGCCTTTTTAAACTAAGGTCGTTTCCCAGATCTCAGTTCGATTAAGGCTAGGCAAGAAATAAATGAGGCAAAAATGGCCTTTTTTATCTAGTTAAAAAAATCAATCTGGGAGAGGAAAATCTGGCCAAAATAGAAACAATTGTTATTTATATTCACTCTGAGCCAATCATGGCCCAAAGATCAAATAAGGCTCAGTCTGGGACGTTTTGTTGGCCAATCAATGAGAGCCAGAGTGATCTGGGTTGAAGGCAAGGTTCTTACAAAAGAAATCTAGCCTATGAACCCAATATAAATTGTGAAATTTCAGCAATCAAAATTTACATTCCTTTGGGCAGAGGATCCACAGGAAGGGGAAGAAATGGAGAGAGGGATGGATAGACAGACGGATGGAGAAGAAGAGAAAGAAAGAGAACTAGCCATGTTGGCCCTGACTTCAGTGGCCTTTTAGATTAAAGTCTTTAACAGGTCTCAGTTTGACTGAGGCAACTGCCCACTCAATGACTAAGGCTAGGTTAGAAATGAGGCAGAGAATGGCCTACTTTACCTAATTTAAAAAAAAAAAATATATCATTGCAATACTGTTGTTATTGTAGAAATTGTTCTCTTGGTTCTACTTACTCATTCTGGATCAAATTACATAAGTTCTTGCAGGTTTCTCTGAAATTGTCCCCTTTATTTTCTTTTTAAAAATTTTTTATTCATTTATTTTTGCTGAGGCAATTGGGGTTAAGTGACTTGCCCAGGGTCACAGAGCCAGGAAGTGTTAAGTGTCTGAGACCATATTTGAACTGGGGTCCTCCTTCCTGTAGGGCTGGTGCTCTATCCACTGCACCACCTAGCTGCCCCCCTTTATTTCTTATAATATTCCAGGATATTCATACACCATAATTTTTTTAGTTGTTCCTCAATGGATGGCTACCCTCTTATATCTACAATTATTTACAAAGACAAAAATAGCTTCTATAAATATTTTAAAATATATGAGTCCTTCTCTACTGTGCCATACCCTTTAAAAATCTCTTATTTGTTTTTCTTTTATCAGTACTAGTGATACTACTGGGTCAAAGGGTGTACAAAGTTGAATAATTTTTTGAGAATATTTCCAAATTACTTTCTGGAATGTCCGGATCAGTTCACAACTCTGCTAACAAGCCATTGATTTTCCTATTTTTCCATGAGCCCCTTTCAAAAATAAATCTTTAAAAAGCACTTGTAAAGAACTGATCTAGGGTAAATTCTTTCTGGGACTGATCCATTGCCTACCAACTTAATAGTACACAGTAGGCCTTTAATAAATATTTACTGAATTTTATTGATTTTGAGAAATTGCATCCCTGTTTTTAGCTTCCTGCACTGAGAACATCAAAAAGTCCAGAGGAAGTGAGACAGTCAGCCAGTAGTGAGCTTATGCTGACGGACTGGAGAGAATGAAATAGTAATAATATCATCTTATATCTATGGGGTCTTCAGATGCAAGGGCATCTTATCATTTAATCCTCCTAATACCCCAATGAGATCAGCAAGAGAGGGATTATTATTATCACTTTGCTGATAAAGACCCTGGGGCTGAGAGGAGTTAAGGAAGACTTTATTGTATAATTTGGAGAAAGTGATAAGACGCAAATGAAATAGAAATTGTGCTGTGCATAGCAGAAAAATGGATACAAAGTTATTGAGTTATCTTAAAAGAAGAATTTTTCAGAGAAAAAGATGTTCTCTTTGGGTATCAGGAAATAATGCCTTCTCAGCCTTATGTTGAATTGAGTTCAACAAGCATTTCAGTATTAAGTGCCTGTTAAGAAACTCCTCGTAAAGTTTTACCTGAATCTCTGATGGAGAAACCTCCTTAAAGGTGGGGCTGGGGGACTAGCTTGGCTCTTTTCTGAAAGCCATGTGGTGCTTGGGCACATCGGGGTACACGATATACCTTCCTTGCCGTTTGTAGGGGGCCCCGCTTGGTTAGCAGGTGACCACTTACACAGCCCCCGCCTCTGAATTGAGAAGTCTGGTACTTAGGGCCCCTCTGTTCCCTCAGAAGATGTGTGGATTTGGGGCATGTTTCAGAGCGGAGCAGAGCGAGGTCACTGGTGGGAAGGGTTGGCCCATCTCTTTCCCTTTTGTCCTCAGGCCATGTAGAAATGACAGACTGTGACTCCATTACTTCTATATTCAGAGTCCAGTGGTTTTGATTCTGGGTTTGGGCCAGCTAAGAGGTTTCATAGGATGCTTCTTCCTCAGCCCACTCTCCCACCCGCTAACAGGGAAGGGCTCGCTGTAATCAGCATTTCTCAAGCAATTCATGCCTTTGTGTTCTTGCTCATGTTGTTCCCCTTCCCAGAACACCCTGTATTCTCTTATCCAGCCAACTCATTCTTGAAGATCCCCCTCCAGGAAGCCTTTAGAACGGCTATATCTGATATTCTTTGTGCATTTGTTGCACTGATAATGTTTTCTGATATCATTTTAAATGATTCCTTACGTGATATTTTCATGTCCCTCACCAGATTTCGGACTCTTCAAGAGCAAGAACTTTATCTTAGACTTCTTTGTATCATCCTTGCTGCCCTTCCATCCATTATGCCCACAAAAGAGTCGTTAAGGTTATAATGCTCAATAGAGATTATTGTGTGATTTACCAAATTTGGGACTTCTTTGCTCCAGAATGGGAGTTACCGAAGTCTTTGCCAGTTCTTCTGTGGCCAGCTACTGGGTGGAACTTGGGACCCGGAGTCCTATTTCCTATGACCAAGATGGAGGACTCAGCTAGTTTGTTGTCAAAATATAAACCAATAATGGTTCCAATATGAATGGTTTCAATTGTAAATCTGTTAAGATGTGAAATTGTACATAGAAATAATTTACTAAATTGGCATTTTCAAGTGAAAGATAAACTGAGGCTATTAGACTTACTGATTTTTCAATCTGATATTAATGAAAATAATACAAATGAGAATAATGGAAAGATAATAAGAGCTGGCATCTGGGTGGCAGTTGAAGGCTTACAAAGTACATTTCCATAAGTTATTGCACTTGATTTTGACAACAACTAGTAGATGCTGTTATCCCATTTCACAGGTGAGAGTGCTGAGGCTTCCTTGAGAAGTCTGGGATCACAGAGCTAGGGAAGAGGCTGAGATGGGATTGAAACCCAAGGCTGGTGACTACAAACCCTCACGTCCCTATATAAAGTTCTGGAGCCCAGAGCCCCCTGGTTTGGGAGAATTAAGTTTCAGGAAAGCCATGGACAACCAAGTGAAGATCAGAATCCCCAAAGACCCTCCATAAATGGAGAGGCAGAGACTGTGACCAGGATCAGGAAGGGAGACTAGGATTTAGTTGAGGCCTTTGGACCCGGACCGACTGATCCTGCTAGCTCTGTCTGGCTCTGGTAGGAGGGACTTGGTTGTCTCTCTTAGAGCCCCCTTTGCACAGGGCTGGTGGTCCGAGGGTCGCCTGAATGATTTCCCTTTTCAGAGCCTTCAGTCCCAGCTAGGAAACAGCTGGGCCAGTCCGGCTCTCTCATTGCATCATGATAAAGACTGGGTGCTTTTCTCCGTGTGGTTGGATGCTTCTCATTGTTTCCTTAGTGAGCCCTGGAGGGGAGGGGGAACCCCGCACGGGGAGTTTCTTTGTTATCCCGGGCAGATGCACAGAATGCTCACTTGTTCTGCCTTGTTGGGTGCCAGGGCTGCCCCGGCCATGTGCCCCCTTGGTCCCCAGCTGTAGGAGGGTCACGGACACCAGGCCCATCTTACACTGTGAAGCGGCTGGGGCTGGAAGCCCGCTGCAGTCACTGTGGAGATGCTGGGAGAGGAAGAAGGGCCAGGGCCCCCAGAGCTGCAGAGAGCCTTTCATAATGACTCACAGTCACACAGGGGGACGAGGCTCTCTGGCCCAGGGTGCTTGGAGTTTTCTGGGGCCATAAGGTACCACTGCTTTTATTTACCTGCCAGGGGGTCAAATGGAGAAAAACACGTGGAACCAAGAAGGAGAAAAAGGCAAAGAAGTGACTCCCCCCATCTTGGAACACCCAGGTTAAATGGAGCTTGTCGAGCCACCCCCAGTTCAGGAATTCTCTCTGTATGTGTGGAGAAAGTGTGTGACCCAGCAGCAGGCCAGGATTGAGCTCCTGCCCCAGACGATGGAGCTACGTGTTCTCCAGCAAGTGACCCGATTTCCTTGAGGCTTAGTTTCCTTTCTTATCTGAGAAATGAGGTCACTGGACTACTCGGCCCCAAGGTCCCTTTGAACTCTTCCTCTATGACCCCGTGCCCCTGGTTTTTAGGGAAATGAGCCATCTCCTTAGAGAGAGCCCAGACACTCTCGGGCCTCCTTGGAGTGTGAGCACGCTGCCTTCCTAGAGTAGTTGTTACTACCATGGAGAGGAAAGCCTGGCTCCCTCCTGCTTCCATCCCGAGCCAGCCTTGATTCTACACCAGCTTCTCCTCTCGGGCAGAGCGTCTCGGTGCCAGAGGTGGAGTGACCACCCAGTCTCTGAGTCGCCTTCCGGGGACTCGGGCCTGACTGCTGCTGCACCGGGAGTACTGGGCTCCCAGAGCGGTCTCAGCGGTTGGTGCACAATCAAGGCCCGGGCCTGTTTTAGCAACACGGCTAGTAAATATTGACTTTGCCAGAGTGAAAATGGAAAGCAGAGATGACTCGGCTGCCCTGAGAGGGTGGAAGTTCACTGGCCGATAAGGAGAGGATTAGTTGTGCAACGTGGAGGACGTGTCCTTGTCCAATAAGATGTCGGGGGGTGGAGATGCCCAGGGTGGGGGGAAGAGGCGGCAGAGCAGCCTTCCTGTGGCTACTCAAGGCCTGGCTTCCGGCCCGGCCCCTTTCCCCCCCTCCCCCCCAACTAGGAGGAAAACCCAAACTCTAAGAGCCTATAAAACTCGATATTTGTATTTTCTCAGCTTTTATTATAAGCTGCCTGTGTGCATCCGTATACGTATATGTTATGTATCTTTAAGTATATGTATGTACATACATATAGACGGGTCATGAGAACTGAGAAAAAGATATACTGTGTGTGTACTTATATGCACCAATTTATTGCACATATGCATGCCTGTATACACTTTTATGCACACATACACACATATAGCTATATATTTAAATATATGTTTACATAGCAGGTCATGAGAATTGAGAAAAAGATACACATGTGTCTGTATTTATATGTACAAATTTATTGCACAATTGCATACCTATATAGACATATATACACTTTTATGCACACATATCTATGTATTTAAGCATGTGTATATACACATATATAGACACATCATGAGAACTGAGAAAAAGATGTACTCGTATATTTACATGTACAAATTTATTGTAACATGCATGTCTATATAGACATATATACATGTTTTTGCACACATGCGTGCACATGCCCACATATACACATATATACACACATATACAAATCCAATCTAAGGCTTCTCTTGAAGAAGTAGAGACCCACACCAACCCAACAGTTTTTCAAGTAAGAAAAGTAATTTGTTTAAGATTAATTACAAAGCGATTGAGCCAGGACCAAAGCTAGGGAATCCCTTACTCTAGAGAATCATGACAGATGGGTTCCTGGACAAGGATAGAGATGGCCCTAGTTTTAGCTTTTAACAGTATATATCAAACTGTCTTCCATCCTTTGATTTAATTCAACAAAAATATGTAAAGAATTCTTGTTTTTCCATGGATGAGGAAAAGACTGTTCTCGTTCAGAGTATTTGGTTGCTTTGCAGGTCATTTCATCTCTCTGGGCCTCCGTTTTCTGGTCTATAAAATGAGAAAGCTGAATTAAGATGATTTTTGAGGTACTTTCCAACTCTAATACAGTTCTCTGATTCTGTGACTGTGTGATCTTGTTACTGAGATTTACAAGAGATGCTATATATGGATTGCCAATTTTTCATCCCAAACTAGAAGAGAATAAATAAAATTGTATTATTATAAATAATTATAAAAATTAATTGCATTCGATGATTCAGAAGGCATATAAGGCTCTTGCTGAGCTTTAGTGTTCTCATTTTAAACATCAAGATTTTTCATTCAGGACTAGGAGAATAGTCACTGACTCCATGATGTATCCTAAAAGTTGGATTTATGAATGCCAGATTATATTTTGTATTTGTTGTTTGTGGAGGAAGAAAATAATTTTAATTATTTGAGTCTTTATAATTTCTAAAAAATTCTGAGTAAATAGTTTAAATACAATAGTTTATTGTATTTAAAAAAAAACAACTCTGTGTTTAGTTCTTTAATCTTTGCTTGTGTCCTCCAGTATGGCAGGACCTAAGTAACAGTGCGACAAGCTGGTCAGTCAGGGAGCAAGGACTGGTTTCTAGATGAGAGAACAGCAGGGTTCACTGATTGCATCAGAATAATACTGATTGCAGTTAACAGGAAAAATAATTTGATACTCTCCTTCCTTCTCTCCTCCTCCTCCATGGGTATACTAGTAAATATTTAACAACTGGAACTTAAAAAAAAAAAGTATGGGGAATACACTTTAGGTTTAATTTTTATTTTAGATGTTTTCTCTTTCACTTTCTTAAATGTCAACAATTAATAAAATGATAAATCAAACCCTGATTTGGGATGGTTGCTAATGTCTGAGATGTAAATGATCACACTGAGAATTTGGCAGTTGCCTTGGGAGCCAGCCCTGTCCCTCTCCATTTCCCATCTACTCCATCCTAGGCCCCCAGTGTATTAGTGTGCCTATTTTCCCACAATCCTTCCAACATCCAACTATTTCTATCCTTTGTCATCTTTTCTAACTACTTGGGTATGAGGTGAAAACTTAGAGATGTTTTGATTTAAATTTATTTTATAAACAATATATTGTAGAATTCTAGTTTTTAATCCATTCTGCTTTTTTTCCATTTTATGAGAAAGTTTATTCATCTACATTCACAGTTATTATTCCTTAGCACAGCTTTCTCAGGTGAAATAGAGCTCTATATTTCAGAAGATACTTGAGTGAGCTCCATCCTAGGGTAATCACTGTGACTCTTTGCCCAGACTGGAAGCAATCTTGGAGTGGTGGGTCTAGGCCTGAAGATATATGGTGGTGGGAAGAAGGGGGCTACAACTGGTTAAGGACAGTGTAAAGGAGGAATATGGAGACTGAAATCCGGGCCTGATGCCAGCTGCTACTGGGGGCCAAGGGTAAGGTTCAGCAGATCCTGAGTTTGCTGAATAGCTCTTGTCTCTAGAACAGGGATTCATAACCCTTGAAGGGGGTATGCTCAAGTTTTTGACTCCCCCTTTTTTATACTCCTGAGGGCTGGTGAGTGTGTGTGTGTGTGGGGGGGGATGAGGAGGATGAGGGAGATGAGGGAGTACCAGAGATGGAGTGCCCCTCTCAAAGACGGTGAGGAAGGAGACATTGCCAACAACTGGCCTGAGTCTTAATTTGTCAGTGAGACAGAAATTGATCTCTATGCCCCATTTGCACACATATTATGAGTATGTTGCCGTGCTGTATAGCATGTGTTGAGGAATTGGGATTGCTTTTTAGAGGGGACAGCGCTTGCCATACCTGGGATTTCACTGCTAGAGATACATTCTTGGATGAGGGATCTCCCTTAACTAATCCAAGTTGGGGCCTTCTCTGGGACTTCTGGTTTAGAGAGCTACCTGAGAGGTTAAGTAAGCTAGTGTGAGTGTCAGGTGGCTGAGCCTGGCTCTTAGAACCAGCCACCGTGTTACCACACTACCTCTCCAGAGAAGGGAAATCAGTCTGTTATAAAGCTAATAGTCAAAGAGATCTCTAACTTTAAACCCTTTGGCCCATGAACTAGCTAATAAATTGCTTATTAAAAGAAATCTCATTGATAGCATTAGCATTTACACTGATAAACCTGTCTGAATCGATCATCTTCCTCTTTCCACTTCCATTAGAAATCTCTTTAAGATTTAACTTTTTAAAAGTAAATTTTTATTGTTATCTGTTGTTTTTATTTCCTTCCCTTTTTTTTCCTCTCAGAGAGCAAAAATTAAAAAAAAAAAAAAAAAAAAAAAAAAAAAAACCTCACCAACTTACTGGAAAAGCTTGATGTTATATGCGGTGTTCCACTCTCATGGTCCCTGCCTTTACTAGGAAGTAGAATTTTGAGACTGGTTAGTCATTATAATTTTGCAGCTTTCCATCTTAATTGTTGTGTTATTGTTGTCCTTTTCAGTTAAACATCATCGTAATAATTGTTTGTTGTTTTCCTGGATCTGCTTTACTTTTCATTAGTTCATGTCTTCCCATGCTTCTGTGTTCAATATATTTATAGAGCATAATAACCTCACATTACATTCATGTGCCATAATTTATTTAGCCTTTCTACAATAAGAGAAGAACCATTTTGTTTCTAGTTCTTTGCTATTATAAAAAGTGTCATTATAAATATTTTAATGTATGTGAATCCTGGCATTTTGTAATGGACATTGTTGGGGTTGATGACCACCAATGGAATCAAAGGGTTTTGATATTTTAATCACTTTCCTTGTATGACTCCAAATTGCTTTCTAGAACAGTTGGGCCAATTCACTTTCCACTACCAGTGCATTGGTGTGCCTATTTTCCCACAGTCCTTCCAACATCCAACTATTTCTATCCTTTGTCATCTTTTCTAACTACTTGGGTAGAGGTGAAAACTTGGAGATGTTTTGATTTAAATTTATTCTATAAACAACATATTGTAGAATTCTAGTTTTTAATCCATTCTGCTTTCTTTCCATTTTATGAGAGTTTATTCATCTACATTCACAGTTATTACTAGCTGCATATTTCCCTCTATCCTATTTTTCCCGTTTATACTTTTCTTTCTCTCCTTTCACCTTATCTCTCCTATTCAGTGTTTTGCTTATGACCACTGCCTCCCTCAATCTGCCCTCCCTTCTATGGTCTTCCCCTTTCTTTTCCCCTTTTCCTCCTACTTCCCTGTATGGTAAGAGAGATCTCTGTACCCAACTGAATGTGTATATTATTTCCTCTTTGAACCAACTTCAGTGAAAGAAAAGGTTCAAACAATGTCTACCCCCTCCTCTTTTCTCCTCTACTCTAATAGGTCTTTCATGCCTCTTCATGGGATATAATTTACCCTATTTTGCCTCCCCTTTCCTCTTTTCCTAATGCAGTCCTTTTTTTCCCCACCCCTTAATTAATATTTTTTAATCATCACATCAAAGTTAATTTATAAACACATTATTTAAGTATACCCCTATTAACTTCTATAATAGAGATACACTTCTTAAGAGTTATAAGTCTAAATAGAAGGGAAAAGAGAAATAGTAGGGGAAAGATATAAGAAAGGGGGAAGGTCTCTAAAGGGGGGAGGACTACTTGAGGCAAGTAGTGCTCATTAGTTATAAGTATTAGCTTCCCATGTTTACAGCATATTAAGGTTTTTTCTTTAATTTTTGGGGGGCGGTGGGAAAAGTAGAGCTAGCAATAATTACCAAGCCGGGGGTGGGGGAAGAAGAAAGTGAATCACTGATTCTTTTTTTTTTTATTAAAACTTTTAAAAATGCACAAATGATAACAAAAAGAAGGTCAATGTAGGAAACCCAGACAAGCAGGACAGCTTTGAAAACAATATCTTGAGTTCATTACTTGGAGGTAGAAGCAAGTTGCTCGTGGTACAGCTTGCAGCTGCATGTGTCACCCTCCCTTTCTCTTTTGTTTTATATATGACAACGTCCATCTTGATGTTTAAGTTATGAATTGAAAAAATATTTTACAACAACAGCAAATTAAGCAATTTTTATCCAAGTTTTCATATTGAGTGGAAGAGCCAGAATTTGAACCAAGGGTCTCTGCCTCAGGTACCTTTTTATACCTCAAGTATAAAGGCCTCAAGTGCCTTTTTATACCTCTACCACATCTTGGCTTGGGTTTTCTTGGTTAAGAGTCATCATGAGTTAGGTGCCTTAAAAAAGTTCTCTTGGGTTTGTGTGCAGATGTAGGTTGGGCAATGTCTGATTTTATTTTATTTTTTTAGCCCAAGGGTCAGTATTGATTAAAGGATAGTGGTAGCTATTGTGGTAATGGCTCATTTTGTGGTTCCCCAGAGGCATAGTTAGAATATTTTTGGTTTCCTGGCAAAGTGAAATAGGCTTTTGTAATTTGATGAAAGAGATTACAAGTTTGTAAAGGATGCTACAATATTCCTGTCCCTGCAGTCTGGGGAGCTGTCCATCCCTTGCATATTATACACCAAGAATGTCTTTTTGCTGTCAGAACTTGGTTGACACATGTCATGAGTCTCTGAGTAGCTGTTCTATTTGGATCTGGAATGGGAACAGGGTTGGCGTAACAGCAGCCTTACCTAACAGCCCTATTACCACAGTAGTTCAAGATGTTGACTCATCCCATTTCAGAATAGTCTCTTACTGAGAATAAGAGATTAATAGGAGTGCCATGAATTCCATCTAGCCCAAAGATGGAAGACTGTAAGTAATGAATTCCTGCTTCCATAGTGTAATGTGATGAACCCCAGGAGGTCCCTCCCTTCCAGCCTCCCACTCCCCAAATCTCTGCATTCTTGTCTGTTTTAGTACCTGGTATGTCCCTGTAAGGGCTTCATTCCTTTGAATTTTATAATCTTCAGGAGACTTCTTTGTATCGGCTTTGAAAGACTTAAGAATTCTGATCAATTCAATGACCCACCACAATCCCTGATGATGAAATTTGCTATCACCTGACAGTTGATGGACCCAGGATATAAAGGGTGGAAATTTGTTTTGTCTGACTGTGGATATTTATTTTTGTTTTTCTGTTGGGGAAGGTAATTTGGGAGGGAGAAGGATCAAGTGATATAAATAAAAGGAAAAAGAGTCATCACAACATTTAAAAATGCACAAGGAATGTAACAAAAGAAAAACAAGATGGAAACAAACCAGACCACTGTTTATTGAATTTATTATATACTTACAAGGAAAAGCAAGATATCACAATAGTGAAGAGATGAATTGTGTGCCCACAACAAGGAAATCATAGAGCCTTTATGTATTTCTTCATGCTACACTTAAAAAATAAAAAAAGAAAGAAATCCAAAAACCCTTTGACATAAGTAGGTTAGGCATTGGTATACCCATTGAATTGATAAGGAAGCTGAGACCCAAGGAAGTAACCAGGACTGGAAAGTCCCAATACTTAGCCCAGTGCCCTTCCATAGTACTGAGGGGTGATCTAGCACTGTATTGAACCTCGATTATATTTTAGTTTTAACTTTGCCTTTGAGAGTTTTAGGATGAGTCTGAGTGGAATGTTGCAGTGCAAAGAATAATGGATCCCAGCTGGGCTCAGGGCCTTGCCCAGGGTCACACACATAGTAATTGTCTGAGGTCACAGTTGAACTGAGGAGGGATGAGTCTTCCAGACTCCAGGTGCATCGCTCTATCCACTAGCTAGCTGCCCCTCTATAAATGCTGTCTGTTATTATTATGCTTTGACTATGCAGAGGAGGTGCTGATCCAACAAGATTGAGCCCATCAGAAGCCCTTAGAGTTTCCTCTTACCTTTCCCCAGGTGTGAGTGTGGGCTCTCGGCTTTAGCTGATGTAAGTGATTGATACTATTTGGCAAATTTCCTTTCTGGCTGTGATTCATCAATTTATCCAGCACCTGGATGCCACTGGCACTAAGCAAGTCATTCCTTGAAGACTCCCAGTTTTCTCACTGTTGATTGATTGCGTGGGTCAGATAAGCAATATGCTAAGCCCTTATTTGGACTTCTCAGAGTTTTTGACATGGGTTTGCTGTCCTTGTTTAATAGACGGGAAAATGAAGACATGGATGGTTATATGTTAAAGATAAAAATGAAGATTTGTATCTCTGCCCCATTAGAGCCCTTGTGGTTGAGGTGATTATATTAGGGGACTCTCCTTTTAGGTTGAATTACCAGTTTTTCCCTTGGCAGACCCCTTTGATTAGCATTGAACAAAGGCCTTCCTTCTCCTTTACACTTACTTAAATGCCGTCCTTCAAGGCTCGGGTTCAGGATTCCCTCTGCCATGAATCCTGCCCAGACTACCCCAGTGCATGGAAATCTCTCTTTCCCTTTGATCTCAGTAGCACTTAACTGTGGGCATCATGGATAGGGTATTGTGAGTGCTGCCTTGTATTTTATCTTTTGCCTTCACTTAGATTGCGAGGTCCTAGAAGCAGAAGACAAATCTTATTCATGTCTGCACCTTATGCTTAGTTACTTTCTTATAGTTTTGATATATATATATATATATATACATATATATGTATATACACACACACATATATAATTACTTTAAAATATTAGTAAATACTTATTGTTGATAGCAAGAACAATGTGAGGAAAACAAGTGGGATAAATATTGTCCTGGCTTCTGAGAGCTGGACACCTCCCAATTCAGAAGGTGGAAAGGAAGAGAATGGAAGAATATTTTGGAGATAGAGAATGACATGTGGCCCAGTAATTTAATTTTTATTTTATTTTATTTTTTATTTAGAATTTTTTTTCACAGTATATATGCATGAGTAATTTTTTTAATAATATTATTCCTTGTATTCATTTTTCCAAATTATCCGCCCTCCCTCTATTCCCTCCCCCCAATGACAGGCAATCCCCTACATTTTACATGTGTTACAATAAAACCCAGATACAATATATGTGTGTAAATACCATTTTCTTGTTGCACATTAAGTATTAGATTCTGAAGGTATAAGTAACCTGGGTAGATAGACAGTAGTGCTAACAATTTACATTCACTTCCAGTAATTTAATTTTGAGGAAGGGTTATGGGGGAGAAAGATTGACAGATGTGCAGAGGGTTTAGAGCCAGCAGGAATGAGGTAGCTTTTTTGGAGCAAAGAGCTAAGTAACTTGTGGGCAGGGCTCGTCTTTAGCTTCTGTTAACAAGACTTGTGGAATACCAGGAAATATTGTTCGTATATCTTTCAGTCTCACTGCCATTGGCCCAGAGCCCAAGAGGCTGAGGCTTCCTCAGCAGCTGCACCCCTATACAGTGAATTAAAATCATAATGAGCCAGTTGCAGCTGCAATTTCCTTTGCAGAATCACTAATAAGTCCTTGCATTCCTTGGTGTTTTACTTTTCATAAAGTACTTTCACTTATCTTATCTCTTCTGATCTTCCTAATTATCTTTAAAGACAGACAAGGCCGGTTTCCTGCTAGCATTTATTAGGCTCTTACAATGTGCACGATTCTAAGTGAGACAACATTTAGAAAAGACAAGATCCTTTCCCTCATGGAGGTTGCCTTCAAGTTGGTGGGTAGGTGACATGAACAGCTAGCTGCAGTAGAGAATAGTGCATGTTAATTTGAAGAGGCCAAAAAAGTGCCATTTGAGGCAGTTCGGTAATGCAGTAGATGAAATACTTGGCTGAAGTCAGGAAGACCAGAATTCAAATCCAGCCTCAGGCACTTACTATATGACTCTGGACAGTCATGTTTACCTCAGTTTCCTCAACTATAAAACTGGAATGATAATAAGATCTACCTTCCAAGGCAGATTGTAAGCATCAAATGAGATCACATTTGTAAAGCCCTCAGCACAGGACCTGGCACGTAAATACTGGTTTTTTTTCCTGGGGAAGGGAATGATGATGTAAAGTTGTTGTTGTTGTTGTTGTTGTTGTTTTAAGAAGTTATATTTGAGGTGGGGTTTGAAAGGATGGACTAGAGTTCATAAAATCCTAAATGTAGACTCAGAAGGGACCTTAGAGGTCAATAAGTTAGCCCAGTCCATTTTATGCCTTTTCTTCTTGTCTTTCTTCTACCTAGCCCTGACTTTTTTTTTGTAGGTTTTTTTTTTTTGTGTGTGTGTGTGTGTTTTTTTTTTTTTTTTAAATTCATCAAAGACCTTTTTTTACTGTGGCAGGGAATCTACTTTGCTGACAGTAGCAGGCACTCCTCCACAGGTTCACCCATTCAGTGGTGGGGGCTCTGGGAGATCTCTGAGCCCTTGCTGATGGACAGGTCATAGGACATTGTATAAGTAGTGGTGTGTTCACTATGCTGAGCAATCTTTCTGAACACAGATACCCAAGGATAGAACATGCTAATCCATCCCCCTTCCTCCGCTCCTGAACAGTGCAAACAGAGCAGCATTTTCCAAAATAGCTGGGCAAGAGGATGAATCCAATCTGTTCCTCTGTCAGCCAGTTTTCACTGTCCTCCAAATACATCTCACTCATTGAGGCTTTCTCTGATTCCCTTCATTTGAGAAGCACCCTCCTTTCTCCATCCTAGCCATGCTTCTGGACTTGCTCATGGTCTATGTCCTCCCTGACTAATCCACCATGACTGCCTTTGTTCCCTGATAACAATTATCTGAACCACTTGTTTGATGATTTATAATATACCATGACATGACATCAGTGGTGTGGTTGGTTGTCTTGTATGTCTATTTAGCTTTTCCTGTGTCTATATCTTATCTTCCCACCTAGCTATAAATTCCTCTACGACAATATTGTGTCTTATATATTGCATCTTCCACAATGCTTTAAGTGGACACTTCTAAATCCAATTGCACTTAGGAAGGAGAATCACTTGGTAGGCTGGGAGTGAATGGGTTGGTCAAGTTATTAAGGAATCTGGGTTTGACAAAGGCAGAGTGTTAATTCAACATGTCTAGCTGAGACTCCCTAGACAAAGGGAATGAGTGTCAGGGAAAACAATGGTACAGAATTGATGCATCATGATACTGTATTCACAAATGTATGAAAATATAAGATTGTACTTGGAGTCTTAGAAGATGAATAGGAAAAACATCCTTCTTTTTTTCCCCCTGAAAAACAACCACCAAAAAACCCCAGAATAGTTCCAAAGACTTCCCCTCCTCCTCATTTCTCTCTGGAAAGAGACAAAGCAAAGCATCATGGTCCAATGGAAAGGGTGCTAGTTTTGGAATCATGTGGTTCTGCTATCTGTGTAAAAGTCACTTAAACTCTCTGGACCTTACTTTGTCCACTTTTAAGAGGAGAATGACCTTGGAGAGCTCTCCCAGTTCTCTGAACTTTTGGTCAAAAATCATGGAACTGAGGGATGATGGCCAAGAGAAACCACAGTAAAGGCATATTGACTCTAGGCTGTTGTTTGTTGCCTTCGTGATCCAATCCGCAGTTTAGCCTCTTCTCTTTTTATCCCCCAGCACTGGTAAGAAAATTGTTCTTTTTCTGACTGAGCAATTAGTTTACCACACCCAGATTATGTTGGTGCCCTCTCCAATTTTGCTGAGTGAAATAACCAATTAGGTTTGAAGAGGGAGATTTATATTGGCTCACAATGTCAGTCATAATTTATTCATGTGAGGTTGAAGCATTTATATGAATTGAGTCCTTACTTTAGGCAGTTCCTATATGATATTTGACCAGCTGGTCAATATGCCATCAGTGTTTTTCCAGAAAAAAAAAAAAACACAAAACTTTATTTTTGCAGATCTGATTTGCTTTAATAATTTCAAGAAAACCTCTGCTTCTGGTCATTTAATAATACATTCCTCAACCCCTTCTCCCCACCAAATAACATTTCATGTTTTTGGAAAATAACATGGAATAGTTCTAGATGAAGTCTAAATTCTGGTCCTAGCAGTTATTGGATACATCATTTCTCTTTGGGATTCAGTTTTCTCTTCTGTAGAATGAAAAGTTACCTTAGATAACTCAGGTATATGCCTTGGCTGGACAAAATTACTTCAATCTCCTCATCTGTAAAATAATAATAATGCTATTATATAACAAAGCACCTATAAAGCCTTTTTAAGATTTGCAATGTATTTACAAATAATACCTCATTTTATATTTATAACAACTCTGTGAAGTAGATACTATTATTATCCCCATTTTACAGGTAAGGAAACTGAGGCAGATAGAAGTTAAGTGTTTTGTCCAGGGTCACATTGCTACTTAGTGTCTGAGGCCTGATTTGAACTCAGGTGTCCCTTCTCCCTCCCTTTTTCCTTCCCTTCCTTCCCTTTCTATCTTCTTTTCTTCCTTTCTCATCTTCCTTCCTTCCTCTAATCCTTTATGCATAATGAGGATGCTGATTCTCTATAAGAAACCATGAATCCTTCCAAATTGTCCTTATACTGGATGGAAGCCTGACTTACCTAACCTCAGGGTCAGAAAGATCTCTTTTCTTGGGTTTTAGTATAGTTAGCCTGTGTCTTCAGCAAAATTAGTGAGTTCTGTCAAGCACATATTTTGGATTTTCATATTTTGAATGAGTTTACAAAAGAAAAGAAACTGTAGTCATCTTCTGTTAATTGTCACTCTGTGAAACATCAGGAGAATTCTCCCACCTCTATTTTTTCCCTGAGGCAATTAGGGTTAAGTGCTTTTGCCCATGGTCATATAGCTAGGAAGTGTTAAATATCTGAGGCCAGTCTTTCCTCATGTATGTTTTTCCTCAGAGTCTTAAAAATATGGGACATTTCAGGAATTTGGGTATCATCCCTGTTCAGGGGCCACTAATCTCTGTTTTGTTCCAATTTTTTGTAAATGTGCTGCTGAAGCAAATATGGAGTCAGAAATTTTTAGAACTAAGTCTTTGAGTGGGCAAGTAGGTGGCCCAGTGGATAGAGTGCCAGGTCTGGAGTCAGAATGAGCTCAAATCTTTCTCTGTGACTCTGAACAAATCACTTTACCCTGTTTGCCTCAGTTTCCTCATCTGTAAAATGAGCTGGAGAAAGAAATGGCAAAACACTCCAGTATCTCTGCCAAGGAAACCTCAAATGGGGTCCCAGAGAGTTAGACAAGACTGAAAAAGTTTGAACTCATCCATTGAGAACCTCTGTATCTAACAGATGAGACAACAGGTCTGGAAAGACCATAGGTTTCTTATAAATAGAGCAGAAAGGAACCTAAGAGTTCACAACTCCCAAATTTTACAGTTGAGGAAACCAAAGCTTAGAAAAGTTCGGTGAGTTGGCCACCTAGATTTTAGATAAATATTAGTTGTTTGATAAAATTTTATTGATAGAATTATAGAGTTAGGAGGAACCTTAGAGATCTGCTAGTCTATTTCCCTCCTTTTGCAGATGAGTTAAACTGAGGCCCAGCCCTAAAGTTATGTGCCTTAAATCACGGAGCCAGCTAGTGCTCTAGAACCACATAATGCTTCCTGGGACAAGTTAGGAGAAGTTTGAAGGAGACCGGATCTGGCCTGGCCCATGAGGTAATGAACCAGGTGCTAAGGAGCATCTCTCCACAAGTACCTGGTGCCACTGTCGGGTGCCTCAGCAAGAACCCCAGTAATGGGAAGGCTGTGCCTTCTGGACTTTATACTCAAGTCCACAGGCCTGCCTCCTTGAACCCTGTCCTATTTCTGAGGAAGACCGAGGTAGAGGAATAAATTGGAGTTTATGAAAAGGATTATCAAAGGTGTGGCTGGGAAACAGCTCTGCCCAACAACCTTAGTTCTGAGGGAGGTGCTGACTAGGGGAGAGCCTTGAATTTTGCCCTTGGCGGAGTGAAATCTGAGGAGCTAAAATTACCTTAAGTCATTCTTGAGAGGGGAGTGGGTGGGTGGGGGCCCGAGCTGGGGCTGAAGACAGAAGGGCCCCAGGAGAGCTCCTGGGGGGTTATTGAGGGCATTGTACTCTAAAGTGTCTCATCAGGGTGTGGAAGTGACTCTGGGTTCTCTCCCAATGGATGACAAGCTGTAGCATCCCCTAGCAGTGAGGATTTGGCTTCCAATAGATTGTATTGGAAAGCTCCACTACCAGAAGAAGAGCTCAGGAATAGAGAGCAGCCTTGAAGTTCTTCACTTGGAGGTGTATCAGTTTGGTTTTGGAATATTTTGGTGATTTTTATCTCCATAGAATCCTTTGCATTTTTAAATTTTTATTTTATTTATTTATTTTATTCACACTTTCTCTGCACAAAATATTTATTAGTTTATTTTGTTCACTTGGAAACGTTATTTTGGGAAGAAGTCTAAGTCTTCACTAGACTCTTAAAGGAGACCATGATAGAGAAAAGGCTAAGAATCAATGCCATATTAGAGTATCAGAGATATTGGCTGAAAAGCAGTCTTGGATCATTTAATCCTAAACCCTTAATTTGCAAGTGAGGAAATAGAGACCCAGAAAGGCCACTCCAGGTCACCTTGATAATAAGAAACAGGACTAGGATTTGGTCTTTGTTGCTCCAAAGCCAGATTCAGCCCTATTTGAGAAACTCTTTGGCCTATGTTTAAGTTCTAGAGCCTTCAAAAAACCTTTGGTTATCTTAGGAGTGCTGTGGAGAGGGCACCAGGCCTGGGATCAAGAAGGCCTGATTTCAGGTGTGGCCTTGGACATTTACTAGCTGTATGATCCACGCAAGCCACTTTACTCTGTTTGCCTCAGTTTCCTCATCTGTCAAATGAGCTAGAAAAGGAAATAACAAATCGCTCTGCCAAGAAAACCCCAAATAGGGGCATAAAGGGTCAGACACGAATGAAAAATGACTGAACAACAACATAGAATCTTTGGATCTTTATGATTCTTTTTGTTTGTGGCACATGATCTTCCTCATTTTTTAAAAAAAAAATTGTTGAAGATTTCTCAGTCCAATTATCAATCATGTCATTCAAAAATATTTATTAAATGTCTACTGTATGTCTAGACTCTATTTAGGCACAGATATAGTGTATAAAGTAGCAGTATTATGTGTTAAAAATCAACCAAACAAGTGAAGTGTTTATTAAGCATCTGCTACATTCCAGATGCTGCTAGAAAGAGTGAAATAATTCTTACCTGCAAGCAGCCTATATTCCATTAGAGGAAATGATAAGTACACATAATACTGTATTCAGCATAAACGTAAAGTAAATAAATCCAAATATATACAAAGTGTAAGATATTAAAGTTAAACATTTATTAAGTGCTTACTGTTTATGTGCCAGACATTGTTGTTAAACCCTACTAATGCAATTTCAAGTAAAAAGATAGAACCTACCTTCCAAGGATTGTAAATAGGGGCAAAACAACACATAAAAGGAAGCTGAAAATTGTAGGGGAGGAGTGATGGAGAAAGAGAGAAGTCTAGAGAGTTAAAAAGAGAACTCAGAGAGGAATGAAGGAAAAATGTTTATGCTTCCTTAAAATGTGGAGGATCTGGGAGAAACTGATCCATCTGAGTAAGAGGTGGGTAGGGTAGTGGGATCTTCCATGGTGAGAAGGTTGCTGTGACATCGTGACACGGTGCCTGTCAGGATGATTAAATAAAGGAATGAAGGGGGTTTTGGAGGGGTGGAGGAAGATGATCCTGGAGCTGCATCTTAAAGGAAGAAGGGATTCTTTGAGGTAAAGGTGAGGAGGAAGTGCATTCCAGGCATGGGTTATGGCCAGTACAAAGGCATGGAGGTGGGAAATGCTGTGTCATGTGTGATGAAATGGGAAAAAAGCCAATTTGATTAGCTTGCAGAATATAGGACAAGGAGTAATATCCATTGAGTCTGCAAACAAGATCATATAATAGGTTTTTAGAATTAAACTCTAGAGTTATTGTCCTGGAGGTCAGAGGGAGCCAGGGGAGTTTATCAAGTGGAGAAGTCAGAAAGCTGGGCTTGGAGTTAGAGCAGGTTTCTAGTCTCAGCTCTGTCACCAACCAGCTGAATGACCTTGAGGTGGGTTCCTTAACCTTAGGCAATTTCCAGTCTGTAAAGTTGATTCAAGGACTACTTTAATTCTGATAATCTATGATTAATACTATCAACACAAATCATTACATATTGAAGCACCATATTGTCTGTGACAGAAACAAAAAATATTGTAGATTCAGAAAAGCAGGAGTTTCTTGAATAATTGGGGGAAATCATAGTGATAGTAGGATTTGAATTAGACCTTTCAGGTTGAGTAGGATGTATATAGAAGGTCATGAATAAGAAAAATTAATATAAGTAAAGGTAAGAGTGAAGATAGCATGTTCATGACACTAAAAACCCAGCCTGGAAATAAGCTAGGATTGATGAGATAAGGACAGATAGAGAGACTCTTGAAAATCTGGTGGAATAATTTAAAAGTGACTGTGATGCTTTCTAGTGACTTGGAGTAGTGACATGGAGTAGCCTTGGGCTGTTGAATGCTGTCAGTGGAATTCAAGCTCTGGCTTGCAAGCTAGAAAGACTTTGGGTATAGGAATATGATCATACTTATACTCTCTGAATTTCATTAACTAAGTACCTGAGAAGGAGTTTGGAGTAGTTGAAAGACTTCTAAGCTTAGTTTCTACAGTCACGAAGACCCTACTCATATTGTATGACTGGAAAAATCACACCTACACATGTCAGTTTTGGTACTCACACTTCTTCAGTACCCTCTGCCTCTGAGTCCTCTCTGATAGAGATTGGAGTAGAGAACATCTTCCAAAACTTGCATTTAAGAAGGGTCCATAGGCCAACCATCTCTTCATTGACCTCCTAGTTGCTGCTCTCTGTTGGAATTCTCTGTCATGTACACCAGCACCTTCCTTCCTCCTGCCTCTTTTATCTCCATTTTGTGTATTATTTTTCTCTGTTAGATTGTAAACTCCTTGAGGGCATGGATTATGGACACCAAGTCCAATATTTTCTTTATTTCTCCAAATTCCTCAGCTAGCCTAGTTTATGAAATTCAGAGAGGCCAGAAAGTTGGCCACAGGGTGGTGAATTTACCAGCCACTATGGGAGTATCTACTATGGGGGTTCACAGTATAATGGTCATGGAGCTGGAAGCCACCTTAGAAGTTGATTACTGCCACCTACTCTGTTTATATAGAAGGAAGCCAAAAGAGCAGAGAAAGTAACTAACTTGACCAAGATTACCTGAGTAGTTAGTGGCAGAGCTAACTATGAACATAGCTCTCCTATATTCAAATCCAGTACTATTTTCACTGCACTGTGATGTGATCCATATGGGTAGAAGTGCCTGCAATGATATATCATAGCTTCAAGTATTGGTGTTAATGGTAGTAAATTCAGAATCACAGAATAGCAGCAAAGTGATATGATTTTTTTTTAAAAAGTGCTTTAAGATTAATCTGATTATTGGGACATGCATGAACATGAGCATGAGCAGACTGCAACATATTACCAATGAAAAACTGCACAGAAAAAAAAAAAAAAAAACATAAAAAGATCTCATCAAGAGAGGGAAAATCCATAGGGAACAACATGCCCTGGACAATTCATACTCTCCAGGCTATATCCCAGCTGGAACACTTCTCTACTGTTTATCTGTAGTGAGAATGAGGATCATCTGCTGTGCTGCTTTTTTCACTTTGCTAAGTTGCTACTTCCCTCTGCTAGTTTTTTTCTTCTTCTTCTGAATTTCAGCTGATATTTAGCCTCTTCTCTAAAGGAGAACATTTATAGTTTTTTTTAAAGAAAGGCTATGGAGCTATTTCACCTCTTTTGTGAGTCAGGTCCACAACTGCACTTAGCCAGTATAACAAAAGTCTCTTAGGTCAAATCTGTCTTTTGATCTTTTAATGTCAACTTTCTCAGGCCAACCTGATATTTGGGTTGGGGAAAGTAAAGTTCTTGTCATTTTTCTTCAAAAATAATATTAGAGGTATTCAATATTACTCTGGAGTTTTTTTTTTTAGCAGGATTGTACCTACGATTATCTTTGTCCTGCATTCCTAAAGCTGTACCCAAATTACTGCTTTCCCTACACAAATATTTATCAAGTATTCACTGTGTGTCCTTGTGTTCTTTTTGACAAAAGGAAAGTCAGAGAATGTAGTGTTCTGGTTGGTTTTCTGGAGGTCTCTGGACCAGCCTTTGTCTCAGTAGATTAATCACCACAAGAATAGCCAGAGATAAAGTCTAAAATCCAAATTCTTTATTGTTTCCTTGCCTGGGGCCTGATTAGCTTTCTTGAGTCCCTTCTGATGGGCCTTGGTCTCAGGAGGGAGAGCAGGAAGACAGGCCAGCCACCAGGAGCCTGACTGCAGACGGAATGAATTTCTCTTCTTGGCTCGGAGAGCTTGAGCTCCCACCTTCAATCCTCTGTCTTCTCTGAGTCTGACCTTGGTTGAGTTTGTCCTACTTTATATGCTCATTGTAGGTGTGAATTTTGTAGAACTATATTAAGTACTAAGTACTGTACATGTACTGAACTATTAATCACCATGCTAAACTAGATAACCATCATCTTATCAATTCCACTGAGTTAGCACCTTGTAAGAATCCTTGTTTTAAGTACAGAGTTCTGGCCCATAACTAGAGAACATTTAAAGTAACTAGGCTAGATTAGTCTAGAAATTAACTTCATTTAAAAAAAAATTTTACTTTTGAAATGGCTAATTGTATTGTATAACTATACTGTATCAACAAATATTTAAGTACCTCTTATAGGGAGCACAGTGCTTTAGAGAATACAAAGAATAATTCATGGTTTTTGCCTTCAAGGAATTTATGATCTCATTGGGAAGATACAATATTCGTCAAAAAGTTAAATAATGAAAGAAAGAATATGAAAGATATACTAAGAACAGTATTGGATGCTAAGTATCAAATGTTCATGTGGTTAAGTGTTATGGGAGGAGCTTAGAGTAGTAAGAGAGAGTATTGTAGATAGTAAAGATTATAAAAGGATCCATGAAAAAGAAGACAGGCCTTGACTTGAGGGCAAATAGGACTTAAGTAGATGACAAGGAGGAGAGAGCAGAGCTCAGAAAGGTATAAGCAAAGACAGACAAAAATTGGCATATTCAGGGGATAGATAGTAGAATAGTATGATTAGAGGATTCATATAGATGGAAATAGGAAGGGAAGTCTCTAAAAATAAGATGGGGCCAGATTGTAGAGACCCTCAAAGGCCAAACTAAGGAAAGATTGTGCATTACCACTATGGATACTTTTTACTTTGTGTGTTTATTGTACTGTACCCTAAAAATGAAGGGAAGGCTTTTCTAGGCCTGTCGGGTTGTGTAAGTGAAAAAACAGAATGAAATAATGAAACATGAGTAGTTGTCTTTTATACTTTTTCCCTCTTCCGTAGGCATCCTTCTATTATCTGTCTTAGCTGTGACATGTATTTTGTAGAGTGTTTGACAGGTTTTAGCTAGTTGTTTTTCAAAAGCGTTGTGGAACCTAGATTGCTTGTAAGAAAAAAGGAGAATAGTTTCTATTTATTTTTTGGCTACTTGTGAAATTGGTATGATTTGTGTTCCCCATTCCACCCTTGATAACAGATTTCCTTGGTTTAACTCTATATCAGTGAGGTTTGAAATCATGAGGAAATATGATTCAGTGGAAAGAACACTGAGCAGTATGAAAAAAATGATCCATCTCTTACCATCGTTAAAATTTTTGCCATCGTTTGTATAAAATAATGGGATAGTACAAAATTATAAGGTGGAGTTTTAGGAAAGGATCAGTGGAATGGATAGAAGCATGACCCATTACCTTGAGATCTTAGTGAAATAGAAAGACTAGACCCTATGTTGGAGTAAAATATTCATTGAATCCACTATCAGTCTTTCCAGTTGTCCAAATGTTCAGGAAGCAAATGAAATAGGAACTTTGTAGGAAACACAATAGGGGATAAGCCAGTAAAGGACAATCATTCTTAATCAGTGAGGAATAAAACACTTCAAGGATTAGTTCTGGGGTTTAAAATGCTACATTCATTGAAAACACAGTGGATAGGCTTGGATTAAGGCTGAGATGTAAATTGAAGGTGAAGATGTTAAATTTTACTTAAGAAAAGAACCAGTCTTAAGGAATATGCTAGGCTAGTGAACTGGGAATAAAGATGGGTTGAGAGCATGAGTGGGACTGTGAAAAGGGGTCTTACATGGCTAAATGGAATATTATGATGCTATTTTATAAGTCTGACAGTTGTTTTTGATTTTGACTTTTTAAATGACTTTTCCTCTTCTTTCTTCATCAGCCTTATAAACTCTAACTTCATCTTCACCCCTAAGGGAAGTTGGTTTTGCTGAAACACAGACCAGAGAGATAAAGCTTTCATTGGTGGGTAAGGAAGAGACTGGTGTAGAGAGAGGGCATTGAAGGTTAGCAGCAAAAGCTGTTCCTAGCTTCCCCAATATATTTCATTAGACTAGCAGTCAGATGTGGATTATCTTCCCATCCCTGTCTCTAATTAGTTGTATGACCTTGGAAACTTTGACTTCCTTATTTAGGCTTCAGGTTCCTCATGAGAAAAATGAGATAGTTGAACCATATGAACTCTAACTTATCTTCTAGTTCAAAAAATGTTGTGGCTTTTTTTTTTTTTTTTTTTTAATATAAAGTTTTGCATATATAGGTCTCAGTATGCAGAGTATATCCCCTGACTTGGTAATCCTGCCTAGCCCACAACATTCCTGAGTTCATTCAAACCATATTGAAATGTAATTGGAAAATATTTAACAAAATAAAAAGAAATATAGTATATAAAAAAGATAATATTCTGTCAATATTCAGCACACAGGAATTCTTATGGTTCTTGTTTCTATTTGATTTTGGAACCAGTGGTCTAATCTGACACTAGACTGAGGCTCTCTTCCTTTTCTTCTTCTTTCCCTTTCATGTTATATTTCTATAATATGTTTTTTTGTTTTGTTTTGTTTTGTTTTGTTTTACCTAGAGTCCATGGGTCCACAAAGGCGTCTAGGAATGGATTGTGGAGGAAGAAAAAAATTGATGTCTTTATTTTCAGTAACTTTTGATGTCCTTTGTAATTCTATGTATTTTATTTTATCACATTTGCATTATTTGCATTGCATTTAAAAACACATTATCATGAGGAGTCTCTATACTTCATCAAACTGCTATGACACACACAAAAGTTAGAATCTACCTTGGTAGAAGTAAGCTCCTTGAGGGCAGGGTCTGTGTAGCCTTTATATTTAATATTTCTACTATAGTACTATATATAGTACTATAGTAGTACTATATAGCATAGTGTCTGGTATATATGATCTCGTATACTGATTGCCACAGGTACAAAAGGTTTTTTTCTTTAGCTGTTTGTGGGCACCATGACCATACTAACCAAAAACACTTGATCTATATATATGGCTCCTTGTCCTTATTCCTAGTAAAGATGCTCTTCTGCCTGCTACCCTTTCCTGGATTCTGTCCAACTCTAGAATGTCTTTCCTTAAAAAGTACAGTGTGATATAATGGGAAACACACCAGAATTATAGTCATAGGGCTCAACTATAAAATTATGACACACACCATTTAGGAAAATTCTCTTTAAAATTATGACATGTAGTAATGTGAGCTAATATTTATCTTTATATGTTATCCTTATTTATATCACATATGAAACCATTATATTTCATATATTTATTTCATACATTTATTGCATATATTTTATGTAAATATTTTTTGGTTACTACATATGAGATGTAGTGATGAAAATTATATTCAATATTCCTGTTGTGGACACAACATAGTTTAGGTAACATCTTCTATTTTGTTCTTAGTACCCTTCTTTATATACTCCTGATGGGTCTACACTGAGTCTAGGAAATTAAAGACCCCTCAATGGAGTTTATGGTTTGATTCAGAAAAGTCAAGTTTAAACAGGAAGATATACTTTCCAAAATCAAGCTCCTGCAGACTTCATATCTAGTTCTATATGCTAAGAGTTAGAAACAGCAGGAGTGAGGGACCTCTCTGTGATCTTTTTCCCCATATGTGAAATGAGAATTGTAATAAAATATCCCTTTCCTATTTTGCTAAAGTGTTCTAACGATTAAATGGAGAATGTTTTCAAAGCCCTTGAAAATCTTCCAATAAAAGGAGCAGGTAAGTAGAAAGACAACATTGCCAAAGGAGAAAAAAAAAGTTGTCGTTATCATCGATGTGGTACCCAGCCAAGAATGTGAGATTAAGAAATAACTTCAAGTAGTGTAGAGCTCTCAGAGTGGAGTATTCTTGAGTTTGGTCCTTGACACCATTAGGAGCCAGTTCTACAAGTTGTGCCTTCGTGTTTAGTGAGGGCAACACTGGGAGAAGACTGAAGGGCTAACAGTGTGTGAAGAAGGTCAAGGCACATGTACCAGATCCAAAGATGGTGAGCCCAGTTTAGCACATTTCCCTAATGCAACTGGGAGGAACCTTACCCAGTAGTCTTCTAGTTCAGTCCTATTCCTACTGTGCCATTTTATGGTGAGGAAACTGAGACTCGGAGAGAAGTCCAAAGTCACAAAAGTAAATTAGATGAGAGAAAAAAGAATTTGGTCCTGGTGATTTCTGACTTCACATCTCAACACTTTTCCTTAATATTTCAAAGGTTCTTAACCTGTTTGGTATTGCGGTCCCCTTTGGAAGTCTGGTAATACCTATAGATATGCTTTTAAACACATAAAATACATGGGATTACAGAGAAAAACAATTATATCAAGATACCATCAAAACCTAAAAAAAAAAAATTTTAGGTTCACAGCCTCTTGGTTAAGAACCTTTGAAAAATAAGTCCATTTTCTACATGTACTGCTTTAACATTTGCAAAGTGCTGAATATCTCATTTCATCCTTAGAACAACTCTGAGAGGTAGGAGCTATTATTATCATCCCCATTTTACAGATGAGAAAATGAGGCAGACTAAGGTTGAATGACTTTTCTAGAGACATTCAGCTATGAAGTGTCAGAGGCTTGTTTTGAATTGTGTCCTGACCCCATGCCCACACTGTGCACTACATGGAGCTTCTTAGCTGCCTGCTTTTGAGTGAAAGAGACCCTAAATAGGGAGCAGGATTTAGATTCAGGAAGATCTGGATTCAGATTTATACTTCTAATCTCTATGGGCAAGTCTTATAATCTCTGAGCCTGGTTTGCTCATCGGTAAAATTGGCATGGTACAGTACAATGCAGAGGTGCGGCTGGTTGGCATAGTGGATAGAGCACTGGGCTTATTATTATTATCATCATTATTTTTATTATTCTCTCTAGCCCACCCTCCCTCTCTGTCCCTTCTCCTCTCTCCCATTTGCCAGTTTTACTGATAGAGACACTGAAGGGGGTGAAGGTGGGAGTGGGGGACAGAAATGTCTTGAGCAGTAAATAGTGAGTTAGGTCACCTGGCTTCTCAAATCCAATGTTCTTTCCACCTCAGCACTCCATCCTCTCTTCCTCTTGGCAAATGGAGCAGCCTCCCTGATGTCCCTGAATAACAGAGAGCCCATAATTCTAGGCACTTAAAACAATTACTTTTAGAATGGCAGATGGGATATTTGTCAGATTGTGTCAACAGCTGAGATGGCATTTGATCAGCCAGTGTGACAATCCCATTCAAGGAACTTGTCCCAACACAGATGTGGCTTTGAGGATGAATGCCTTTCAAACTAATGATCCCAAACTGCTGAGTGATCTTTTTCCAAAATGTAGTTGATGAAAATCATACATCAGACAAATGTGACCCCATGTTGTCTGACAAATCTTAATTACTTACACTGACATTATTGAAATATTGATGAGCCAAGAGACTCATTAAGATATTGCTTTAAAGTAAATGATGTAATGCATGAATTGTTTTTGTTCCTCAAAGGGTGATCAGAATGGAAAAGAATGAAAGGCAGTGACTCAGCCATCAAGGCAGGCTCTGGGCTCTGCCAGGGACGCAGTCCCAGTTATGTTCAAAAAGCATTTATTCAGTGCCTTCTGTGTGCAAGACACGGGAACAAAAGATAGATCTCCTATGGAGATTACTTAATGAAAGGGAAAAGGCAGCACCCCAACAGCCAGGCTTCTGGTTAGTTTCTTTCATTGGCTTCCGAAAGCAAAGCTAGAAGTAATGGGTGACAAGTTGGGACTTGATGTAAGGAAAAAAACCTCTATGACAATTAAAGGTATGCAAAGAATGGGATGCCCAGGGAGATAGATAAATGGGTTTCCCCTTGTTGGAGATCTTCAAACTAAGGCTGGATGACCACTTGTCAAGTATATTGTTGTAGAGAAAATGCCCTTTTTTGGGGGGGTTGTTTTTCATTTGTCATTGAACCTCTTTGAGCCTCAGTTTCCTCATCTGTAATATCAGAGGGAGAGCAGGAAGATAGGAGTCTTTCTAGCTCTACATCTATGAACCAAAATCTTAATGCCATCTTTTTCTGTGATGTGAGAGGCACATTGAGAAAGAATGTTGGATTTGAAGTTGAAGGTGGTTGTTGTTCAGTCCAACTCTTTGAGATGCCATTTCTTGGGAAAATTTTTGGAGTGATTTGCCATCCTTCTCCAGATCATTTTATAAATGGGGAAACTGAAGCAAACAGTACCACTGTACCAGCTAGCTGACCCAAGTTGGAGGATGTAGTTTCAAATCCTTACTCTAGTATTGGTTTTTACCTTTGTCACCTGAGACAAGTCAGTAAATCTCTGGGCATCTATTTGTTCTCTATGACAATGAGACAATTGAACAGCTAACGTCTGAGTTGTCTTCCAAACTCTTAGATACGATTCTAAATACTAGATGAACTAAGATTGAACTTGTTGTCTTCATCTTCCAAACTCATTCTGCTTTTTAGGTAGTGAAATGATGTTGTTGTGAGGATCAAATGAGTGAATATTTATAAAAAGCCCTTAGCACAATGCCTGGCACATAGGGGGTGCTTTATATTTCCTTCCTTTCTTTACCCTTTTTGTCTCAGTTTCTCTATCTATACAATGAACTGGAGAAGAAAATGGCAAACTATCCCACTATCTTTGCAAAGAAAACCCCAAATGGAACCTCAAAGAGTCAGAAATGACTGAAAAATGATAAAGCTATTTTCTTCTTTGTCATTTAGACCTGGGACTGCCTTGGAAAAGTGTGTCCAACTTTCTCTGTTGGTTGGGCCAGATTTTCCTTGTAAACAAGGACCAAGTTGAAAAGTTCAAAAGAGCCATCTTCTGTGCTTTCTGCCACCCTTTTTGTATTCCCGCCAGTATCTGGGTGGCCCTCCCTCCATCAGGCTGGTAGATTTAGAGCCAGAAGAGAATTTAAGGGTCAATTAAAGATGATGAAGGTAGGAAAGCTGAGTCCAGGTCCTTTGGACTTAAAAAAAGATCCAGTCTTCTTTTGAAGACCTCATGTTGTGCTGTAGCAGCCCATCATCCCCTCCTTTTTGAGAGAGAGCCTGGTGTAGCGGATAGAATCCTGGCCCTCAAGTCACCGTGCCAGAACTGGGTCAGGAAGATCTGAGTTCAAATTTGGCTTCAGACACTCACTTGTTGTGTGACCCTGGGCATTTAATCTCTGCCTCCGTTTTCTCATATGTCAGATAAGGATGGAAGCCAAACTTCAAGATTCCAGTTCCCTCTAAAAGTCTGTCAGAGATTTACAAAGGTAGAGGGGATAGAACTTTGAATTTTGAACTTCTTTCTTGTCCATGTAAACTCTGGGAAGGTATGTCAGGCCCGATTATGAAGGAGGCCCTTCGGGGACAGCTGGGTAGTGCAAGGGATAGAGTGCTGGGCCTGAAGTCAGGAAGTCTCATCTTCCTGAATTCAAATGCAGCCTCAGACAGACACTTAGTAGCTGTCACCTTGTTTATTCCTCTCTTAAATGAGCTGAAGAAGGAAATGGCAAACCATTCCAATATTGTTGCCAAGAAAATCCCAAATGAGGTCACGGAATCAGATATGACAGGACAAAACAACAAAAGAGGGTCTGGAAGATTACAAATACTGACTTGGAGTACGTCCCCTGTATGTCAATCAGAAAACATTTATTGAGGGCTTACTATGTGCTTGTCACTGAAATCAAAGAGGAGTAAGTCAGTCCCCTTCCTCAGAGAACGCATCGTGATGGAAAAATAAGAGATAGGAGAAAAGACAAATTATTCATTTTTGCGTCCCAGTAAGAGTAAAGTCATGGATATAGTGGCAGTGCCTCCTGCATTTAAATGGTATGTTATAGTTCAGAGATGTTTCACTTACAGATTATTTCACTGGCTTCTCATTACAACTCTATATACTATATAAAGTATAAAGGTAGTGAGAGTGTGGGGATCCTCACTTTAAAGATGAGGAAAATAAGGCTCAGAAAGGGAAGGAAGTTGTTCAAAGTTACTCAACTAATAAGTTATAGAGTTGAGACCAGATCTTTTGATTTTTAAAGACAGTGTTTTTATTACTGTACCAAAACATTAATTTTTGTTGAATGAGGTGATTCAGGCCAGTTCCAATGGTCTTGTGATGGAGAGAGTCATTTGTACCCTGAAAGAGGACCGTGGGAACTGAGTATGGTTACAACATAGTATTTTCACTTTTTTGTTGTTATTTGCTTGCACTTTGTTTTCTTTCTCATTTTTTTTCCTTTTTGATTTGACTTTTCTTGTGCATTGTGATAATTGTGGAAATAAGTGTAGAAGAATTGAATGTTTAACATATTTTTGACTATTTGCTGTCTAGGGGAGGGGGGAAGGAAGGGAGAAAATTTTGGAACACAAGGGTGAATGTTGAAAATTATCTATGCATATGTTTTGAAAATAAAACATTTAAAAATGTTTGAACTGAATTAAATGCTAAAAATATAAGGAAATAAATGCTAATTGGTAGTATAGACTGTTAACCCCTCATTTTACGGACAAAGGAAACTGAGATTCAGGGAAAGCATTGGATAGAAGAGTTAATATTTGGCCCCAAGTCTTTGGACTCCAAATCCACCCTTTTTTCCATTACCCCTTCATTGCCTCTTTTAGATTTTGGGAAGGAAGGAGGAGAGCTGCCCTTGGCTGGGGGGACCTAGGAAGACTTCATAAAGATGTAGAGTTTGAATTGAGCATTGAAGGATAGGAAGTATTTGGAGAGGTCAAGGGGAGAATACATTGTGTGTCCTAGGAGGCAACTCTCTCCCCCCTCTTCCTTTTCTTCCAGAGTTGTTGATCAACCTTATAAGAGCCTAGCAGGCCCAGAGGAGTGTGCATGAGATGAGTGGGTGTAGGCTGGCTCTAGGATTCTTCAAGATTCAAGTGCCTAGGAACCATAGTACATCTCTTAAGGCACGTGTACAGATGTGTGTATGTGTTTACATGCCCAATAGGGTTGGCTGAGATTATTCATTTGTTCATTCAATAACTATTTATTAGGCACTCCAGCTACCAACTAAGGGAAAAGAACCTTCTCTTCACCCTACAGCCTGGGAGTGTCTTGGGCTTCCAACCTAAAAAATACCTCCTTGACTTTGGCCTGGAATAGCGCAGTAGAACATATCAACAAAAGATTCTTTATAACTACCCTTTGTTGTCGCATCTAGAACTGGGAACTGGGAGCACCTGGAGAAAAGGGGAGGTCTCCTGTGCAAGTCTCAGGAAGTCTGCTGTTTAGGACCCTATGAGAAAGTGAGAAGAGATTCAGAGAATAATAGCTAGCATTTAAGGAGTGCCTATTATGTGCAGAGCACAGGCAAATGTTATCTGGTTTGATCTGGTAAATGTCTGAGGCCCTATTTGAACTCAGGTCTTCCAGACTACAGACTTCGTCATCTATGCACTGTACCACTGAGCTGTCTCTTGAAGAGAAATAACAACGCCCTTGTCCACCTCAGTTTCCTCATCTGTAAAATGCAAATTAGAAAGCCTCAAAGTTTTCTGGCATTTAAAAAGCTTGAAAGACATAATTTCTGGATAATTAGTCGTTGTGTTAACTATGCTAGCATTTTAATGAGAGGTCAATGACACTCTCAAGTGCCAAGGACCATCACGGTGGTAGATTCATGGCTTCAGTGCCCTCGAAAGAGGAGATGGCAATCTCCTGATTAATTAACAATTAATAAGAGAATGAATATTACAGAGAAGGGTTGACATCATGTCTTCTTAGAGAGACCAGCCTTGGGCAATCCAGTCAAAGAATCTACTTGCACCTAAGCCTGATTGAGTGACACTCACCTTAGACTAGAGATTACTTATAAGGTTGGGTGGGATCTGATAGAGGAGAAAGTTATTTCAACCTGGAAAGACTGAATTTTTGAAATGAGGACTTTAGAAAAAGGGAGAACTCTGGATCTCCCCAAGTCATTGATTATTAGTAATCATTTCTCTCAATTTTCAGCTCTGAATTTAGTATCCTATGCATTAAGAATCCAGTTAATTAAAGAAAACTAACATATTTTGAGAGTTTAATAACATGATGGATGGTCAATGACTTTGGACTGGTTTGTTGTTAGAGTATCATTTATTCTTTCTTTCCCATTTTGAAAAGTTGGTGAATTGACTTTTCACACACACAACTAGAATACTTTTAAGGACATTTGACCTGTCCTTAAAATTTGTACCTATTTTACAGATGAATAAACAGAGATATAGGAACCACCGATGGCATCAGGTGATGTCTCTGAACCAGTGCTTACTTTTTCTAACTATAGAAGTGCCCCTATTTGGGCCAAATTCATGGCTCTTTTTCTACTAATACCTATGGGTATGGCTCAATGATCTAATTTCCAGGAATTTGCCTGAGTTAATTTGTCAGGATCATCTTGCCCCACCAACAGCCAAGAGCACTGTTTTCTGAGGTTAGATTTCATCAGGTAGATTCTGCATATTTGTGTTGTAGAGTTATTGTCAAGAGTCTCCACACAGCAGGAAGAAAGGATGTTGAATCCTTCAGCCTGATGAAGGGTGTGTGTGAGAGAGAAGCTGATCCTGTGGGTGGGGTAACAGACTTCCATGATTACCACACTTTTAGCTGTTCCTGGTCTTGCCTTGTTGGGACAGGACCTCAGTCTCACTCTCTGTCAGGAAAAGGGAGAACTGTCAGTTCTCATGATAAGGCAGGAATGTGCGTGCTGGGCCAAATCTAAGAGCCAGAGTGAGCTCCAGTTGCTCTTCTATAGCCCAGTGACACTCGTGGAGAATGTAACTGCCCAGATCCAAAGTGGGCCAGACCCAATGGGACAATGGACAGAATAATCTGGCTTGGACCCTTAACCCCAGTTTATTTAGCCGGGCTTTCATTTGAGTGGATAGTGTTGTTATAATTCATATGACTTCTCTCAGATGGTTTTGTTTCTACTTGTGAGGCAGTCCTAGAACCTCTGTCTTCCTTTTAATTATAATGTGCACTTATGGGCCTAGAACCATGTACAATTAATGGTCTATACAAATAGACACGAAAGCAATTGCCTCTTTTCTAGGATCAGAGTTTACCAGTTTTGTTCTCTAGTGCAATTCTTTTTTTTTCAAATTAAAATTTTTTAATTAACAAAACATTTTTTTCTCCTTATTTATTGTTAGCGGTAAGTAAAAAACAAAACCTTAAACTCTTGTGTAGAAAAAAAATACACATAGTCAAGTAAAACAAATTTTAGCATTATCCATGTCCCAAAACAATGCCTCATTCTGCATCTATCAACTCTCAGGAGGTGATTAGCATCTATATCAGCAGTCTCTAAGAATTGTGGCTGGGCATTATGTGGATCAGCATTTTTAAAGTCTTTAAGGTGTTTCTTTTCTTTCCCCCTTTTTTTTTTTAAGGTGTTTCTTTTTTATGGCACTGCTATTGTATATCTTATTTTCCTGGTTCTGCTCGCTTCACTCTGAATCAGTCCATATAAATAAATCTTTCCAGTTTTCACTGAAATAAACCTTTCATCATTTCTTATGGTTTTTGGTGTCTTTCATCTTACCACCACCACCACCCACCTCTACCCCTAGACTTTGGACTTTGCCTTTGAATTCTCCTGAAGCTTTTGTCTGTGAATACCTCTAATTTTCTTGTGATTTCTAGCACTTAATCAAACTCCTGATTTCTCTTGGCCAGCCTTGACTGATGTCAGTCTATCAGCCGTATGGCCATGTTGTGGAGTTTGTCAAGAAGTCCATTTGGACATCCATTTTTTTTTTTTTTTTTTTTTTTTTTTATGGATAGTAATTGCATAGTAAATGCTTCTTGAATTGATTTTTTTTTTTTTGTTTTGTTTTTTTATTTTTGTATTCATTTTTCCAAATTACCCCCCCTCCCTCCCCCCGATGACAGGCAATCCCATACATTTTACATGTGTTACAATATAGTCTAGGTACAATACATGTGTGTGAATACCATTTTCTTGTTGCACAATAAACATTAGAATCAGAAGGTACATGCAACCTGGGCAGATAGACAGTAGTGCTAACAATTTACATTCACTTCCCAGTGTTTCTTCTCTGGGTGTAGCTACCTCTGTCCATCATTGATCAACTGGAAGTGAGTTGGATCTTCTTTATGTTGAAGATTTCCACTTCCATCAGAATACATCCTCATACAGTATTGTTGTTGAAGTGTACAGTGATCTTCTGGTTCTGCTCATTTCACTCAGCATCAGTTCATGTAAGTCTCTCCAGGCCTCTCTATATTCCTCCTGCTGGTCATTTCTTACAGAGCAATAATATTCCATAACCTTCATATACCACAATTTACCCAACCATTCTCCAACTGATGGACATCCATTCAACTTCCAGTTTCTAGCTACAACAAAAAGAGCTGCTACAAACATTTTGTCACATACTGGTCCCTTCCCGCTCTTTAGTATTTCTTTGGGATATAATCCCAGTAGTAGCGCTGCTGGGTCAAAGGGTATGCACAGTTTGATAACTTTTTGGGCATAATTCCAGATTGCTCTCCAGAATGGCTGGATTCTTTCGCAACTCCACCAACAATGCATCAGTGTCCCAATTTCCCCACATCCCCTCCAACATTCATCATTATTTGTTCCTGTCATCTTAGCCAATCTGACAGGTGTGTAGTGGTATCTCAGAGTGGTCTTAATTTGCATTTCTCTGATCAGTAGTGATTTGGAACACTCTTTCATGTGAGTGGATATAGTTTCAATTTCTTCCTCTGAGAATTGTCTGTTCATATCCCTTGACCATTTATCAATTGGAGAATGGTTCGGTTTCTTATAAATTAGGGTCAGTTCTCTATATATTTTGGAAATGAGACCTTTGTCAGAACCTTTGTTTTTAAAAATATTTTCCCAATTTGTTACTTCCCTTCTAATCTTGTTTGCATTAGTATTATTTGTACAGAAACTTTTTAGTTTGATGTAATCAAAATCTTCTATTTTGTGATCGATAATGATCTCTAGTTCTCCTCTGGTCATAAATTCCTTCCTCCTCCACAAGTCTGAGAGGTAGATTATCCTCTGTTCCTCTAATCTATTTATTATCTCCCTCTTTATGCCTAAATCATGGACCCATTTTGATCTTATCTTGGTATATGGTATTAAGTGTGGATCCATATCTAATTTCTGCCATACTAATTTCCAGTTTTCCCAACAGTTTTTTCCGAATAATGAATTTTTATCCCTAATGTTGGAATCTTTGGGTTTGTCAAAGATTAGATTGTTATAGATGTACCCTTTTTTGTCCTTTGTATCTAATCTGTTCCACTGATCTACCGGTCTATTTCTTAGCCAATACCAAATGGTTTTGGTGACTGCTGCTATATAATATAGCTGGACATCCATTTTTGAAAACACAAGGACCATTGTGGAGCACTGACATCTTGGGAAGACCATGAAAAAATGTGAAACATGTGGGGTGTGGCTGCTATGGCTCCTGTGTCTTGACAGCAATATTAGACCCAAAGGAAACACATCAAGCAAACCAAAGCCGGTTATGTGGATTGATTTAGATCCAGTATGGAATGAAATTCTAGTGCCCTGAGGAAACTCATATGCTGCTCTTTGGTGAAGATGGAGGAGAGAGGCTGAAAAATTAGTTACCTCTCTAAAACTCACAGGGCCTTGAGCTTGATGAGTCCTTGGAGTTTTTGTCCAACCTCTTCCTTTAATAGAGAAGGAGACCTATTCTTTGGGATCCCGGAGGGAGGGGAGCTAGTTTGAAACCCAGTTATAAGTGACCTTGGTCCAGGGATTGCCAACCTTTTGTGGGGATTACCTCAAAGCCTTCAGGTAGGTGGAGGTTTCAGGGGAAATCCCTTAATGGGCAGAAGTGGGGACACAAGCCCACTCAGATGGACTGCCCAAGAGCTCCAGAGAAAGATGGGCTCGCGTTAGTCCGTCATGTCTGTAAAAGGAAGCCAGGTATAATGGAAATAGTAGTATGATGGGAAGACTGTTAGACAAGGACTCAGTACCAGCCTTGGCCCTGCAAGTCACTTTAGGCAAGTCACAACTTTATTGTTGTTCAGTCATGTCTGACTCTCTCCTAGCTCTGCACTCTATCCTCTGTATCTCCTAGGTGCTCTCACTCCAGACCGAAAACAATCTTAATCAACAGAATACTAGCCTGGAAGTGCAAGCTTCAGTTCTAGTATTAGCTTTGTCAGTGAGTGACTGTATGACCTTGGATAAGTCACAACCTCAAGAGATCTAGATTAGATATTGTAATGTCCCAAACCTTATCTTGCATCTTTGTTTGAACTGACCCACTTATCTATCTCAGCCTAGCCAAATTTTACTCAGCCTTCAAGGCCAGGACAAATCCTATTCTTTCTGCAAAACTTTCACTAGCTATCACAGAGAGAAATTCTCTTTCTACTCCAGTTGGCATGTAGAATAACAGAATGAATGAACTGGAGGCTATATAGCAGTATAGATGCTCTTAATCTAACCTAGAGTTCAGAGACTCTGAAAGAACTATATATGGATATATTATGTGATGTTATGTATAGATATTACAGCTGTTATATGGATAGATCTCAGGGGGTCCATGAACCAAGGTGAGAAAAATTACATCTTTGCTTCAGTATAATCAGTCTTTATGATCATATATACATACATATGTCATTTTATGTATTTTAATTTTATTCAATGTATTTTAAAACATTATTGTAGGGAGGGGCCCATGGGTTTCACCAGGATACCAAAGCTATACCCAACACTGACAAGGTTAAGAATCCTCCCTCATGCTATAGACAAGGAAACTCCCCTCTCCCCAAAGATTTGATGACTGACCCACGTTTACACATTTAGGTAAAGATAAAGGCAAGACTAAAACTTAGATCTAAAAAAAAAAACCCCAACTTACTTCTCTCAACATGCCCTCCCACCCTTAGTCCGGTGATGCTTTACTTTATGGAGAGAAAACTTGACTCTTCTCAACCCAATCAGATCTTCTTGATAATAATAATTTTAGTAGATTTTAATAATAATTAGTATTTATGTAACATTTAAAATTTGCAAAAAGATTTGCGCACATTATTTCATTCAGGCCTCATCACATTATAAAAAACGGAGGGCAGGGATTTTCTGCCTGGTTTTCTTTTGGATCAGACCTGTGATTTAATTGCTGTAGGGAGTTTTGCATGAGGAACTCTGTCTACCAGAGGGATAGCCTCTTTCTCAATGCCTTACAGTCTTAGATGCTTCGGACATTGAGAGATCACTGACTCATCTAGGATAACAGAGGCAATATGGGTCAAAGGTAGGATTTTTTTTTTTTTTTTTTGCTGAGGCAATTGGGGTTAAGTGACTTGCCCAGGGCCACACAGCTGGGAAGTGTTAAGTGTCTGAGACCAGATTTGAACTCAGGTCCTCCTGACTTCAGGGCTGGTGCTCTAACCACTGCGCCACCTCGACTCCCCTAAAGGTAGGATTTTTAAATACAGTTTTTTTTAAAATTGAGCCAGGTCTCTAATGCCTGTATATGTATATATTTTTTAAGGCAGGACCTGTATCTCAGACTAGTTCTTTCACCTTATATTTACTTATTCATGTATATTTTGTGTCTTCTCAGTAGATTTGAAACTCTTTGAAGATAGCACCTTCTTTTTTTGGCTTTGTGACTTACTGCCTTGCACGTAGTAGGTGCTTAATAAATATTTGATGGCTTTCATTTCACTGGTTCCTCATAGAACTTAGAACTGGGAGCTCAATGAATACTTCACTGATTCCTTGCCAGCCCTTTCAGTCCCATATCATCTGCTCTTTTGGGGTTGCCTTCCAAGGGCCCTTCTCACCTGAAGTCTCTGCACATTGCACAGACCTATCTACTTATTTCACCAGCTGGAACCTGCTTTGGGAGCCAGCCTTGCTCAGAGCCAGCATCGGACTGAGGAATGTTCAGGTGTGTTGTTCCTTTCAGGCTTAACTCCCTTGGGTTGGAGAGAGAATTAGCACAGGTGCCTTTGGAAAATATGATCTTTATGGAATGGGTGGTGGTTCTGATTATATTTTTGGGAACAGTTACCAATGACACATGTAGGAAACTTGGTGATACACATACCTTAAATTCCAGTACAGAGTGCCTGGAATAACAACTACTATAACAACTTGGATTTCTGTTTTAGAATTAACATTTCTATAATGGTTTATGGCTTTCTTCACAAAAAATGTGATTTATGTAGTGTATATACATTTACATGTAAGGAAAATGAGGTACAAAATAAATCCAATGAGTACTGGGGAGAGGAAGTCTAGAATAATTGGGGAGGGGCAAAAGAGTGGGAGCTATTTTGGGAGAATAAATTGAAATTAATTATTCAGGATCATGTGGTTAATAAGTGTAAAGGTTAGAATTCCAGATCAGATGCAAATTTCTCTTTTTCTTCTACACTACATTGTTTCCAAATTACAAAAAACTCTGAACCATTCTGCTCAGTTATCCTTGTGGTCAGGTGGATTGGGTAATTTCCTTAGACTAAATCAAAAGTAGTCATTAGTACCTGATGTTCAGTTAATCTCAGTAGACATTTATTAAGCTTTTACTGTGTATATATGTTATAATATTATATACTGCATTGCATTTTAATATTATGTCATATAGTATATTATTGTTATGATGCATTACATGTATGTTTCATGTATAAGAAAATATGTGGAAAGTGAGATTAGATATTATGTATAATAATGTTATGTTATATTAATTATCTTTTCTATATAGTAATATGTTATATGATATATATGAAATGTATATATTTGTATATATACATATGTTTGTATATGAATGCATGATATATATGAAATTTATTATATATTCATAATATCATATAACACATATTACTATATCATGCATTTTATATTTCACACACATGGAACATACATTTCATATATACATTATAACAATATATTAATATGGAATATTATATAATACATAATTTTATATGTGTATATTTATATTTATATACAACCTTCCTTTCTGCCTATTTTTCTCAGTCATTCTGGAAACACCGTATCTCCTATTTCACTGTCTTTGGCAACATCCCACAAAGAAGCAAAATAAATGGGTTCCAAGACTTCTCTTTGGAAATTATTTTGAATAAGAAATCATTGTTAAAGCTCTATATTTTTGTGTGGGAAAGATAAGTCATGTTTCTTTTTGACTTTGGAATCCTGAAGCCCTCATAGGATGATATGGTAGTATATGCTCTTCCCTTCCTCATGATGTTATTTAATTATTATTTATATTTTTACATATGACATATGTATATGTAACTTAATTATTAAATACAATAAGTGCTGGGAAGAGGGGTCTAGAATAAACAGGTTGGGATGAGGCAAGACGGTGGGAGCTCATAGTCTAATGGAGGTGATATTCTGTGCATAGAATGAAGTATGATACAAGGTAGAATTTGATAGAGGTAAGGCAGAGAACCAGACTAAAGACTCTAAGGAGGAATATAAGGAAGAAGAGATGACTTTTGGCTGGTTTGGATTAGATAATGCCAGGCAATATTTCATGTAATAAGGAAAGGCCTTTGAGAATGTATGGAGGTGGGAAATGGCATGTGCTAGAACTTAGCACAATGCTGGACTCATAGAAACTTAATAAATGTTTATTGATTTTAACATGGAATAAGAGGATAGCTAGGAGTGCCTTTGAATGGAATACAGAATCATGGGGAGGAGAGTAATGGGAAATAAAGGTGGAAAGCAGGTTGGAGCTAGATTGTAAAAGTAGTACTTAAGAAGAGTTTGTATTATTACTTAGATCAGTGATTCTTGATCATTTTTGTCATGGACCCATTGGGTAGTGAAGCCTATGGGCCTCTTCATAGAGATATGCTTTAAAATGCATGCAATAAAAAGCAGAGGAATACAAAGTAGACAATTATATTAAAATACAGTGATCATATTTTTCCAAATTCATGGACCCCAGATTGAGAATCCCTGCTCTAGGTTACAGAGAGCCATTGAAAAGGCACAGTCAGGCTTGTACATTAAGAAAATTATTCAGGCAACTATTTGAAAAGTGAACTGGAGAGGGAAGAAGCTAGTTAGATGTTGGCAAGATCACTCACTGGCTGTTGAGTCAGAGGCCTTGGGTTCCAGACCTGCCTCTGATGCTTAGTATTTGTGTGACCACGGGCAAATCATTTACTTTCCCTGAGCCTCAGTTATATCTATAAAATAATGAAGTTGGACCATATGGCCTCTGAGGGCCTGTCCAGATGTAGATTCATGATCCTAAGTCAACATAGGCAGTTTCTAGCAGGCAGTTGAATATTTTAGACTGAAATTTAAAGAAGAAATTAAGGCTGGATTTAGGAAATATTTCACACGGGTCACAAAGGCAGTCATTTCAGTCACATCTGACTGTTAGTGGCCCCATTTGAGGTTTTCTTATCAAAGATACTGGAGTCGTTTGCCATTTCCTTCTCCAGTTCATTTTGCAAATGAGCAAACTGAGGCAAACAAGGTTAAGGGACTTGCCTAGAGTGACTCAGGAAGATGATTTTTCTGAGTCCGGATCTGGTGCCCTCTCCATTGCACCAAAAGGCATGAGAATGAATGAAATCTCCAAGAGAAGTGGAAAAAAATAGGAGAGGAAAGGCTGAAGGTAAAGCCTTGGATGGGAAACACCACATTTGAAGGTGGAAAGGGGGCATTTATGCACACATGGGCCTCTTGTTGGATCATCTTCCATCCAGGCTTCTAGCTTGCTGCTAATGTTTATTTTCCTTTGTTCCACAATGGGTAGAATGAGTTTACTTTTGCAGCCCAGATCTATTATTACTTAGGAAAACACTGTTGCTATTGCTGGCCCAACTTCCTGGCGTTGTGGGGATGCTTGTCCCGGGTAGCCTCTGTGCATTTGGACTGTGTGAACCAGCTGGCCACGATCGGGCATAAGTCTTTAGAAACGACTTCTATTTTTAGCCCTTGTGCATCTGACCAGGAACTGTCCCCCAGTAGGAAGTAGAGGCCAGCCTTGTTAAGCATAATAAACAACCTAGTCTGCTTTCCCTTCCCCCTCCGCTTCCCTCCAGCCTCACAAATAAAGTTGGGGGGTGAGCTGGAGAAGTGAGTGGAGAAGTAGGGACCCAGAGGGAGTCATTTAGTCTGACTGCCTCCTTTTACAGAGGAGAAAACTGAGGCTCACTGAAATTCGAGGTCCCTGAGGGAGCCAGTGAGCAGAGCTGGGATGCATCCCCAGCTGTCATGACTGTCAGGTTCAGCATTCTCTTCCAGTGCTCTCATTAGAACTCTACAGTTTTAGAGCTGACAGGGACCTTCAGGCCATCCAACCCAGTCCTCTCATTTCATAGGTAAGACAACTGGGCCTCTAAGGTCACAGTTAGGAAGACTCAGCTGCAACTAGTCTACTATTCCTATTCTCTTTGCCTCCTATGAATTCTCCTCTCCTTTAGCCTCCAGCTCCAAACTTTCACTTCAGGCTCCAGTACTCTTTTTTAACTCCTCTCTTCAAATGTGAGTAAGTAAATGTTTTACCCAGGTCTCTCATGTGGCATTTGAACCCAAATTCTCTGACCCCCAGAGTCAATGCTCTTAATACTATATCATGATAAAAATAGGATCCTAGGATGCTCTCAGTAAATTCTTGTTAAATAAATAAATGAAAGTATTTTCTTTACATAAAGCCATAATTATTGTGATAGAGTAATTCAGTATTGAGATCAAATTCTAAGGTTGTTAATTGTAATTCTAGTGTTTACTGAACATTTTTTGTTCCATAACAGCCCATTCTTAGGGCAGTCACTTCACTCTGGGTCTTACTTTCTCATCTGGACTAGATAGCTTCCAAGAGAACTTTTGGCTCTCTAATCTGTATGAATTTAGGACTAATTTGGACCCACCTCCATTTTTTCCCAAGTCTTGCATGGACAATCAAAATTACCTGGCTTTAAAATGGATTCCATAATATCATATCCCAGCCTGGCTTGACCTCATTCTATACTTTGGGTCTTTAAAATCACGAAAACTAAATACTTTTCTGACAAAATTAAGTCCTAGCAACAGGAGTTAACTTGGCCACACTGGTCTCTTGATCTGAACTCAACATTCCACATGGTGTTTCCAATTTCCTTGAAACTTGAATGAAAAGAAGTAGTCAAAATCAAGCAGTAAAGCAGCTGAATTCTGCTGATATTCTTCTCTAAACAACTTTAAAATAATGTCTCAAATCAAATTTCAAAATAATAGAGCAACAAAACATTTTTTGTAGCTTAAGACAAGTTAGGAGGCTTGTGAGCCTGAGTTGGCAGTGGCTCCTGCGTGGGTCTTGAGGAGGGTGATAGCATTGAGGGCAATAATTTCAGGAGCTCTCCGCTCAGGAAGGGTAAAGGGGTCAGACAACTGGTCAGAAACAGATTTCAGGATTCCTTTTCCTAAACTGAGTACAGTTGGCACTCATTGGCAATTCTATTACCAGTACCCACTTCTGGATCATGATTCCTGGGTGAAAAGGAACACTTGTAGTCAGTTATAAGGAAATAAGAGGACCTGGTTCCACAAGAAAAAGGAGCAATAACCCTTACAGCTACAAAGGAGCAGGATAAAGACCAGGACACAACATCCTGGAAGCACTGAAAACTTGCAGATCCCCTGAACTACCTCTGAAAATAGCTGCCAAACCTGAAGTTTGGCATTTTGCCTCCCCACCCCTAGAACAGAGTTGAACAGAGCCCAGCTTTAACATAACATTTAAAGTCTAGAAATAGTCTGGAAAAATGAGCAAACAACAACAACAAAAAGAACATGATCATAAAAAGCCATGATAGTGGCAGGGAAGAAGTCAGAAAACCATCATTGTGAAAATAGGTACAAGCAAACCTCATAGAAAAATCTTAATTGAATCCAGCCCAACAAGAATTCTTAAAAGAATTAAAGAAAGAGATAATGATAGAAGAAAGATTGAGAAAAGAAATGAGAGTGATATGAGAAAATTATCAAAAGATAATGAACTTGATAAAATAGGCACAAAATATTGAATTAAAAAAAGAACTTAGAAAACAGAATTAGCCTAATGGCCACACAAACATTCATTGAAATAAAAATTTCTTAAAAAGTAGAATTAGTCAAATAGGAAAGGGATACAAAAACTCACTGGAAATAATTTCTTAAAAGTTAGAATTGGGCAGGTGGAAAAATGACTTTATGAAGACATCAAGAAACAATAAGAAATTTTTTAAAAATGAAAAACAGAAGAAAATGTAAACTGTCTCATTGAAAAACAACTAACTTGGAAAATAAATCCAAAAGATATAATTTAAGATTTATTGAACTACCTAAAAGCCATGATTAAAAAAAATAGGCCTAGATATCATCTTTCCAGAAAGCAGGTCTTCCTGACTCTACTGGGCCTGATGCTTTATCCACTGCATCATCTGAAACTGATGTTATTAAAGTATAAAAGGGGTTACTGTCTAACTTGTTCTGTTGATCAAGGAAAGGGTATTCAGAGCTCAGATACTGCTTGCTGCAAAGGAACTGGTGATATCTCCTCCTCACCCCCTCACCCTGGAGATCCCAATGGTATGACAGAGTGGTATACCTTCCTTAATTGTAATTGGTTCTGATGTCCATAGATTTGACATGCTGTCTATACAGGATTCCTTCGGAATATTTTGGCAAAAAATCCCATTCCCCCATCTGCCTAGCACCTAGGGTAGCCTTAGTTGCAAGTTATTCAAAGTTATTCCCATTTCTACTTTGTGGTTCTGGACATTTGGAGGGTAATTCCAGAGGAATTGTGGTCTATTGTTCTACTATGGGATGGGAGGAATCTCCCTGACCACTGTAGGGGAAGTAAAACAAAGAACATCATTGGGATTTCTTCCTTCTTTGGAATATTTCTCAATGTTGAATGGTTTCTCCTGGCACCCCAATTAGTAGATTGGAAAATCTCTTTCATTACAGTGGCTTCTTTCATTACAGTGCACAATGGAAAACTGTATTAGGTATATGTTTGCCTTTGGAGGATAGTAGAGGAGGCTTGAGTGTAGTTCAATGCAAATAAGCAAAAAGCTTACAGTCAGAAAATCTCCTTTGATATTGACTAGTGTATGACTTTGAGCCTAGTGATGATTTTAAGGCTGTTTCTTTTTCTACAAAATGGGATAATAATACATGTCCGGTGCCCTCTTCTAGAGTTGTTACAAAGAAAATAAATATACAAAAAATATGACTTCTTCATTACAGAGCTAGTCTTGCATAGGGAATGGTACAGTAGGCTTTGAGTCAAGAAGATGTAGATTTAAATTCTGACTCAGACACTTACTAACTGTGTTGTTTTGGACAAGTCCCTTAATCTAGATCTGCCTCATTTTTTTCATTTGTAAACTGGGAATAATGTCATCCACCTCACAGGGTCAGGGTGAGTATTAAATGAGAGTTATAAGAACTATTATAAGATAGTTTAAAGTGCTGTGATTGTGGTAAAAACACTACTTATATGTCCAAAACCAGAATTGATTATCTCCCTTTGAAGCACCACCTCCCAGTTAGCTGAGATTTGTGACTTTGGAGGCAACTTTGACTTTACCTCTCCTTTACTCCAGTATATCAGTTGCCAAATTTTATTGATTTTATCTCTGTTCTCTCCCCAGTTAGAATGTGAACTCCCTGAGAGCAAACTGGCTTACTTTTCTATTTGTATTCCCAGAGTATTGCATATAGTAAACACTTAATAAGTTCTTTATTCATTTCTTATATCCATCCTGTTTTCTCTTTTCACCCAGCCACTACTGTAGTCCAGTCCAGTCTTTCAATTGATCTCTCACTGAAAACTTCAGGTATTTAAAATAATCTTCCTAACCACAGGTTTGGTGATGGCACATCCCTGCTCAAAAACTGTCAATGACTGCGTGTTGCCTCCAAGATAAAATCTAAACACTTCAGCCTAACATTTAAGACCTGCTATAATCTGGCTTCAGTTTCCATTTCACTTGACTCTTTTAGGAACTCTGCATTCCAGTCAGACTACATTATTATCCTTTCTCTAAACTTGACATTCCAACTCTCACTTCTGGACATTTCCTTCAGCCTCTCCATCTCACCTGATCTCTTTGAAGTTTTATTTTCTTTTGAGGTTTAGCTTAGGAGCCTCCTCCTTGGTGAAGTCTCCTCTGATCTCTTCCATTATCCAACTGTTAGTATGATCCTCTCAAATAACTTTTATTTCCAAAGTTGTTTGCATGCTATATTCTTTTCATCAAAACGAGTAGGGTCTATTTTGTTTTGTTTTTGTATTACTGTTGTTAGCACAATGCCATGTGTATGGTAGGCATCTAATAAATGATTTATTGAATTGGATTGGATTATTTTATTTTTTATTTTTTGCTGAGGCAATTGGGGTTAAGTGACTTGCCCAGGGTCACACAGCTAGGAAGTGTTAAGTGTCTGAGGCCAAATTTGAACTCGGGTCCTCCTGATTTCAGGGTTGGGGCTCTATCCACTGTGCCACCTGGCTGCCCCCGAAATGAATCAATTTTAAAGACTTAGCCATCATGTGCAAAATATCTTCATCCTACCTCCTATTGCCTAAAATCCTGCCATTAAAGTTGAATTCTTTTAGATAAAGGGTTTGATGGTGAATTAAAAGCAGGTTTCCTAGTGATGGGTACTACTTGAAGGAAAATAGTAAATGAAACATCTGAAGTCTAGGCAGGATTTGGAGGGAGGAGGGTAAAAGCAACAAGAGTAGGAGAGTAGGGAAAGAGGAAAAAGAGAAAGAAGGAGGGATGGGTGAGGGATCATCTGGGTGGACATGGGGGAGGTAAGAGTTCAAAGGGAGGAATTTTGGCTGGAAGAAGCAAAGACAGACCGTCTTTTTCACAGTTTTGGCCTGAAATCAGTCAGCTACTATTTGTGTGCATTCATAGTTTGTTGCTGTCCGTCAGTTATATCCAATTCTATGTGACCCCATATCATTCTGGGCCTTGTATCCTCCACTGTCTCCCAAAGTCTGTCCAAGCTTATGATCAGTACTTCCATGACACTATATATCTCATCCTTTACCATGTTTTCCTTTTGCTTTTGATCTTTCCCAACATCAGGATCTTTTCCAGTATGTCTCACTTTCTCATGATGTGACCAGAGATCTTCAGCTTCAGCTTCAATATTTGACCTTTCAGTGATTAATTTGAATTATTTTTCTTCAAGTGTTGAGTGATTTGATCTCCTTGCTATCCAAGGGATTCTCAAAGTCCACTAATTGAAAGCTCTAATAGCCACTTATTGCCATAAGAAGAACTGTAAACTTTTGACTATACAAACCTTTGTCCCAGCAAGGTGATGTCTCTGCTTTTTTAGTATGCTGCCCATATTTTGCCATAGCATTCTTTCCAGGAGCAAGCATCTAAGCATCTTTTAATTTGTCATTATCTCCAGTTATCTTTGAGCTCAAGAATATAAACTCTGACATTACTTTCATTTCTTATTCCTTTATTTGCCAGAAATTGATGGGAACAGTTCCCAAAGTCTTAGTTTTTCTTTCTTTCTTTCTTTCTTTCTTTCTTCTTCTTTCTTTCTTTCTTTCTTCTTCTTTCTTTCTTTCTTTCTTTCTTTCTTTCTTTCTTTCTTTCTTCTTCTTTCTTTCTTTCTTTCTTTCTTTCTTTCTTTCTTTCTTTCTTTCTTTCTTTCTTTCTTTCTTTCTTTCTTTCTTCTTTCTTTCTTTCTTTCTTTCTTTCTTTCTTTCTTTCTTTCTTTCTTTCTTTCTTTCTTTCTTTCTTTCTTTCTTTCTTTCTTTTTTTGATGTTAAGCTTCAAGACAGCTTTTATACTTTACTTTTCCACCCTCATTAAGAGGCATATTAATTCTTCACTTTCTGCCCTCAGAATGGTATCATCTGCATATCTAAGATTGTTGATTTTACTCCTGACAACCTTAATTACAGCTTTTGATTTGTCTAAGCTGGCATCTGGCGTGATGTATTCTGCATATAAGTTAAATAAGGTGACAATATATAGCCTTATTGTACTCCTTTTCCAGTCTTAAACTAATCAGTTGTTATATTTTCAGTTCTAAGTGTTACTTCTTAAACCGCATTTAGCTTTCTCAGGAGAAAAATAAGATGATCTGGTACTCCCCTCTCTTTGAGGACTTGCTGCATTTTGTTGTGATCCACACAGTCATAGGCTTTCGTGTAGTCAATAAAGCAAAAGTGTGTGTTTTTCTGGAACTCCCTTTCCTTCTCCACAATCCAGCAAATGTTGACAATTTGTTTTCTAGTTCTTCTGCTCTTTGTTTTTTTTTTTTTTATTTAAAATTTTCTAAAACATTTAAATAAATTAAGCAAATAAATAAATAGAAGATATTAGCCTCATAGCTGGATAGCCTGGCTGTTATAACTAAGTTTTGACCATATGTTGCCCAGGACCTGTGCTCCAGGCCAACTAGATACCATGCTTCAAGTATTACTCTTCCAATCTTTTCCAGCTTTCTTTTATAGGTTTTCTTTCATTAGAAAGTAAGCTCTACCCTGGACTCAGAAGGACCCAAGTTAAAATCTGGCCTTGGATATTTACTAGCTTTGTGACCGTGGACAGGTCATCAACCCCAGTTACCTCCACCCAAAAAAAAAAAAAAGAGAAAAAAGAAAAAAAACGACTCCCTGAGAGCAGGGACCATTTGTCTCTTTAGCAATTAGCCCTCATAGTGCTTGGCTCAGAATGAAACCTCAAATTAAAATTAATCACTGAAGACCAGTATAACTCGGGACTCTTGGATTCTTTTTGTTTCCTTCAAAACTTAGCTCAGGAAGCGCCTCCTACCTTTCTGATTCCTCCCCCACCCCCCAGCAGCTAATGCTTCCCCTTCCCAAATTACCTTTTTATTGATTTGTATATATTTTCATATATTCTCAATTCCACTCTCAAACTTATTTAGGCTTAGGCTTGGGCCTTTCTCAATCACTCCATTGAAACCTCTGCTTTTTCTAACTGCTTGTTTCAATTTTGAATTTGTTGTTGTTCAGTTGTGTTTGACTCTATGTGATCATGGGGTTTTCTTGGCAAAGAGATTGGAGTGGTTTGCTATTTCCTTCTTTAGGATATCCCCATTTTACAGATGAGGAAGTGAGGTAAATAGAAATTAATGACTTGCCCAGTCACACAATTAGGAAGTGTTTGAGGCCAGATTTTAATTCAGGTCTTCCTGACTCCAGGCCCTTTACTCAATCCACTGCTCTATCATGTTGTTCTATTTTGAATACTTTTGATATTTACTTATATTTGGACATATGTTTTTTTCCCTAAAAGAATGTAAGTACTTTTGAGGCTGTGAATCATTTTATTTTTGTCATTGTATCTCCATCCAATCCAGTGCCTAGCACCTAGTAGGTACTTAATAAATAAAGACTTTGTTGGTTGACTTATTGAATCAGGCAAATCAGGGATCTGAACATGCACAAGATGATAACTCCTGGAAAAACTTTAGGTAACTTTTTTCCTCTGTTATTTTTTCATCAGAACCTGAAACCAGGACAGTGCTTGGCCCAGATATATGTTTCTATTCCATTTGGTTCTGTTAGTTACACTAATAATTGGAAGTGGATTTGAATTTCATAGCAGACTGGTCCCTGTGCTGGGAGCCTCTGGGATTTAGGAGACTGCCATCAGTGAGGGGCCAGGGACGCACCTGAGATGGACTAAGTCTGAGGAAGTGAACTAGGAGGAAAATTACCAACCAGCACTCTCAGGTGAAGAGAAGTGGCCTAATGGAAGGCAAGGAAGACTTTTATTGGGGCAAGTGTTGGGTGTTCAGAGTACAACATAAGATTCCTAAGAGGAGAATTGGTTTCTTTTCTTTGTCTTTGCGTTCTCAGAATCTATTGCAGTCCCTTGTACACAGTAGGGACTGAATAAATGTTTGTTGACTTGAAATGAATTTGGGACCAGAATGGGTTGAACACTTAAAAAAAAAATCTAAGACTGACACGCATGTAATTTACCTTTAAGCATTCACAGACTATAGGAGGAGCTGGTCTAACAGTAGTGTGATCCCTTTCCTCTTTCTCTTCCCCATCCCTATCATTTTTGGTTGATGGTACTTCTGAAATATCTCCTGTCCCCCTTTTTTCCTTTAAATCTGTTAGTCCTAACAAACTTATTTTTCCTTTTTAAGATAATTTTTTTCTCAAATATATTTAAAAACAAACTTCAACTTTTATTTTTTTATAATTTTTGAGTTCCAAATTCCTTCCCTCCTTCCCTTTTCTCTTGAGAAAACAAACACATGGATAGAGATTCTACACGAAGAATCATGAAAAACATTTCCACATTAGCCATGTTGCAAAAGAGAACACAGACCACTATGACCGCTCTCCCCCCAAAGAAAACAACAAATTAAGAAAGTTTTAAAAATATGCTTTGATCTATATTCAGACTCTATCTCTTCTTTCTCTAGAGATGAATAACATTTTTTATTACAAGTCCTACAGAATCGTCTTGTATCATTGTATTGCTGGGAATAGTTACAGTTGGTCATCATTAAAATATTGTTGTAACTGTTCAATGGTCTCCTGACTCTGCTCTTGTCACTTTGTATTACTTCATATAAGTCTTTCCAGGTTATTCTGCAATTTCCAATTTTTTTTGCCCCCACAAAAAGAGCTATTATAAAGGGAGGTAAGGGGAAGTGTGCCTCTATCTCTTTAGAGAGTACTAAGAGCCTAGAGGAGCCAGTTAATTTCCATCCTCATCAGAAAGCTGGCACAAAGAATACATCTGTGACCTGAAAAGAATACAGCCCAGACAAAGATGTAATTTGGGTGTTTTCAAGACCATATGGTAAATGGTGGGATGTTGTGGTCTCCCTATGTAATCTGGTTTTCCTATTATTGTTTTTGGAGATGTTCTGGTGAGAATTCTTGGTCAGGTAATGGAGTGAATTAAATGACTTTAGAAAACAGGTTTTATGTGGCAGTTTTAGTGACTCACTTCCATTTCTTTTTATATTATTGCAACTTGTAGACAAATTTCATCCAAAAAAACCTAGCATCAATATCAAACAGGGGGTTAATATAGTGATGTTTCATGGTTCTGGATGCTTCTAAGACAAGAATTCTTACTCTAGGGTTTATACACTTAAAAAACAAACTTTTTGATCACTATATTCAATGTAATTGATTTCTTTTGTATTCCTATATTTAATTTTACACATTTAAAAATAGCATTCTTAGGGCTATAAAACTGAGCATACCCTTTAATCTAGTGGTGTCTCTACTGGGTCTGTATTCCAAAGAAATCATAAAAAGAGGGGGAAAAGGACCCACATGTGCAAAAATGTTTGTGGCAGTCCTTTTTGTAGTGTCAAGACATTGGAAATTGAGTGGATGCCCATCAGTTGGGGAATGGTTGAAAAAGTTACGGTATATGAATGTAATGGAATATTATTGTTCTGTAAAAAATGACCAGCAGGATCAATGATGGACAGAAACAACTACACCCAGAGAAGGAACACTGGGAATTGAATGTAAAATATTAGCACTACTGTCTATCTACCCAGGTTACTTATACCTCCGGAATCCAATACTTAGCGTGCAACAAGACAATTGGATTTACAGACATATATTGTATCTAGGTTATACTGTAACACATGTAAAATGTCATCTAGGGGAGGGAGTAGAGGGAGGGAGGGGAAATTTTGGAAAAATGAATGCAAGGGATAATGTTATAAAAAATTACTAATGCATATTTACTGTCAAAAATTTTATAATTATAAAATTAATTAAAAAAAAAAGAAAAAGAAAAGAAATGACCAGCAGGATGATTTCAGAAAAGCCTGGAAATACTTACATGAACTGATGCTGAGTGAAATGAGCAGAACGAAGAGAACATTGTACATAGTAATACTGAGATTATGCGATGATTAACTGTAATGGACTTGGATCTTCTCAACAATGTGATAATTCAAGGTAATTCTAATAGACTTGAGGTGGAAAATGCTACCCACATCCAGAGAGAGAACTAAAAAGACTGAATATGGATTGAAGCATAGTATTTTCACCTTTTTGTTTGTTTATTTTTTCTTTCGCATAGTTGTTTCTCCTTTTGGTCTGATTTTTCTTGTTCAACATGACAAACATGGAAATATGTTTAAAAGAATTGCACATATTTAACCAATATCAGATTGCTTGCTGTCTTGGAAAGGGAAAAGGGAAAAAATTGTAATATAAATCTTACAAAAGTGAATGTTGAAAGCTATTTTTACATGTATTTGGAATAAAATGATGAAAACTAATAAAAAATAAAATTTTAAAAATAGCATTCTTAGAAAGGGTTCCATAGGCTTCTCCAGACTGTTAGAAGAGTCCATGGTATAACAAAAGTTAAGAACCCCTAGTCTAAGAAATAGCACATCATAGGTTACATTTAAAATTCCTCAAAGCATGTTTATATTCAGGTAGTACTTTCATAATGTCCAGTAGAAAAAAGCAGTAAAACAGAATAGATATTGACTACAGTTTTATAACAGGGAAACCTTATACACTGGAGGGGAAATGGGCAAAGAAAATGAAAGGAGACATGGAATGTATCTGGATTCAAATTATGCTTCAGACACTTACTCCCTGACCTCAGAAGGCCTCAGTTTCCACATCTGCGAAATGAGGAGATGGGATAACCCAGTCTCTGATTGCCTAAAATATTGTTATAACTGTTCAACGGTCTCCTGACTCTGCTCTTGTCACTTTGTATCACTTCATATAAGTCTTTCCAGGTTATTCTGCAATTTCCAATCTATGATCTATGATCCCTTGTAATTAGTGATAGAACTCCTTTAATAAACTAAGGTAGATACTAGGGCCATCTCTATCATCCTGCTCTATATCAGGCCACTGGACCCAGATGGTCTGGAGGGAAAGTCAGGCGGGTGAGCTTGCCCGCCCTCCCTCACTTAAATCCGAGTCACTCGCCTGTCATGCCGTGCCCTCCCTGATGTCATGGCCCTCTTGGAGAACAAAGGACGAGCAATAACAACAAGGTGGATCTTCTCAGCTCTCCCAGGTTCCTGGTTCTGGGTGGTAGCCACAAGGTAGAAGGGGATGGGGATGAATCTCTTTGTTGTTGTTTAGTCATTTTTAGTCATGTGTAACTCTTTGCAGCTCCATTTGGAGTTTTCTTGGCAGAGACTGGAGTGGTTTACCATTTTATAACAAGTAAACTGAGGCTAACAGAGGGAAATCCTTGCCCAGGGTCACCCAGGCAGGGAGTGTCTGAGGCCGGATTTGAACTTGAGATTCCTGGCTCTCTGTCCACTGCACTACCTAACTGACATAGTGAATCTCAAGGAGGAATGCTCTGATCTCCAGTCTTCTCCTGGAGATGCCTTCACCCATCATTAGTGTCCGTCCTATTATCTGGAAAGGAGGGACAGTCCCAAGGCCGGGTCGTCGCTTCACCTCTAAGGTCTGAGCAGGGCAGCCTGCGCCACGGGATGGAATGAACGACTCCTTCTGCCCCGGCACAAACAGGTGCTCATTTTGTAACCTAGAATTATCTTACCTTACTGCCGTGCAGGGGAAATCTCCACAGCATAGGGGAAAGTCCTTGTAGTATTATCCAATAGATGCTAATAATGACTTCTATTTTTATATGCTTTAGACTTTGCAAATGCCTTTCCCATGTCTCATTGTACCCTCAATACCCTTGTGTGATATAGTATGGGGTTTTTAAAATTTCTTTTTGGCAGAAAACTGAAAGTCCGAGAACTCGGATAAAATGCCTAACACAAGGAGCAGAATGGAGACTAGAACTTCAACATAACAGAAACAGAGCTGAATTTGGAGTCGGAGGTCCCAAGTTCAGACTCTGGTTCTGGTACTTACTACTTGAGTAACCTTGTCCAAGTCACTTAACATTTGTGAATTTTAGTTTCCTCATTGATAAAATGAGGACTTGAGACACTCTCAGGCTCCTTTCAGTTCTGAAGTCTGTAATTCTCGATCTTTCTACCAACTCTTTCCTCGATCGATAAAGTTCTCTATGGAGCAAGTCCTGACTTTAGCTATGGGGAAAAAAAAAAAAAAAGAAAAAAAAAAAAAGAACCTTGGAGGGTATGGCTGAGATGAGTAAATGGGAGGGTATCCTGCTTAGAAATTGTTCCCCAAGCCAGGATTTATCTTCTGATGCCTGCAGAAACTTGGCAGCAAGCGCCTGGGGACAAGATGAGATTTTTCCTACTCTTGTTGTTGAGGTAGTGAATCAGACAGAGGCCTCTGCTTAAGAAGGGGTGTGTATTAATTACATAATTCTGCGAGAATGTGTTGTTATAAGCTGTGGTTCAGTATGTAATTTCAGTGTTTGGGGGGATTAACTGTAACACTAACTATTCTTTCCTACAAGGCTTTTTAAATCCACTGTGTGGAAGAGAGTTCCCAACATTGGAAATGTCACCTCACCCAGCCTCACCTTTGTACCACAGTTTAGATTTGGGCATTTCTGATAGGTGAGCGGGTGTTGCAATCTGGAGGTAATACAGATGAAGGGACAGAGGCGCAGTAAAGGTGACTGCAGAAGTCACCAGCCAGTTTGTAGCAGAACTGAGGATCGGACACAAACTCCTGAGTCTACACTTCTACACTACTCCGAGCCTTGGAAAATGAGGAATGTGGATAACATGCCACAGACTCATTGACGCTTCCTCTAGGGCAGTGATAGGATTGAAGTTTCCAAAAGTTAGAGTGGAAAGAGCGCCTGATTTAGAAAGCTCCAGCCTTGGAAAAGATCCGAATTTGAATCCCGCATCTCATACTTACTTCCTAGGTATGTGATCACTGCCAAATCAAAAGAAGTTTTGGGGTATGAATTGTAAAGTGAGGATCACTTTGTTAAATGGCTGGCTGATGCATCAATTAACCCTTTAAGTATCCACTTCTTATCTGGAACTGAGCTAGGTGTTTCAGAAAGCCAAAATGGTCCCAGGCCTTGAGTTCACATTTTTAGGGAGACAACATGTACCTATATAAAACAAATTTGTGGCTACGGGATCGGGTTGGGGGGAGTCTCATGTGGAAGATGTCTCAGTTGATCTTTTTTGCTGAGGCAATTAGGGGTAAGTGACTTGCCCTGGGGTCACACAGCTAGGAAATGTTAAGCGTCTGAGATCAGATTTGAACTCAGGTCCTCCTGACTTCAGGGCTGGTGATCTATCCACTGGGCCACCTAGCTGCCCCTTCAGTTGATCTTTGAAGGGAACTTTGGAAGTAGTCAGATATGGAGTCAAGACAGCACGAATTCAAATCTAATCTCAGATACTTTGTGACTCTGGGCAAATCACTTAACCCTGTCTGCCTCAATTTCCTCATCTGTAAAATGAACCCGAGAAAGAAATAGCAAAGCACTTCAGTATCCTTGGCAAGAAAATCCTATGGGCAGTACTACGTCCACAGTAGATACCATTCCTATTACTATTATGAAAGGCATCTGCCTAGAATTGTGATGTTTTACTTACTTGAAAGTTGGACTGAGTCAGGGTGACATTTTCATGGAGATTCTTTGCCCAGGAAAACTTCGGCAGCTCTTGATAATTTAATTGCCTCTCTCAACTATTACAATCTGATTGCAATATGGAAGTTTTCTCTAGGAATGATCAGACTTCCAGTTGTTTTCTCTTTTCTTTTAAATGAGATTCTCACTCAATCCTGCGTTCCTGTGAAGAAGCAATTAAAAATAGGCATAGGATTAGTTTAATTTCTCAGAACAAACTGGGGCCTGACTAAGAAAATTACTTGCTCTCAGATAATCTCCAGAGCTGGAAGAAGCCTCTGAGGCAAACTCATTCTACTGGCTCATTTTGCAGATGAGGAAACTGGCCCAGAGAGGTTGGTAGTTGCCGAAGGCCACACAGCAAGTAAAGTAGCAAAGATAGGATTACTACCTTTTCCTCCAAATCCTGGCTGTTTGTACTTGTCTATTCTTACTTGTATTATTTTTTTTCTCCTGTGTCTCATCTGCCTTCTTAGATTGTTTGCTTCTTCTGGGAAGGAGCCAGGTCTTGTTTATCTTGTTACCTCATAATAATAATAATAGCTAACATTTGAGATGACACTTTTAGGTTTACAAAATGCTTCCCATACACTATCTCATTGAAATTTGGCCATTGCTTTGTGAAGCAGATGACGGCATAATCCCCATTTTACAGATGAGGAAATTGATGCTGGTACAGATAGCAAGTATCTTGAGGCAGAATTTGAATTTGGCTCCTGATTCCCTAGTCTAGTGCTTTTTCCATTGCCCCAAGCTGCTTCCCTTGATCTTAGTCCTTATCTTAATGCAATACACATAGTAAGCACTTCATACATATTTATTGACCTTCTAGCCTTCTCAGAAAGAGACCTGAGAAACCTTTCCGAGCTTTCTTTCCAAATGGGGAGACCAATTGAGCTTTGGTTTTCCTTGGACTTCAGTAGTTTCTACAGCTTATTTCTCCACTTTGTTCAGTCATATTCCCTTCTTTGTGACCCTATTTGGGGTTTTGTTTGTTATTTCCTTCTTCAGTTCATTTAACAGATGGGGAAACTGAGGCAGACAGGTTCACACAGCTAGTAGGCATCTAAGGCTACATTTGAACTCAGGAAGATGAGTCTCTCTGACTTCAGACAGTGTTAGTTCTATCCCTTGTACCACCTTGCTAATCCATTTGTCCCCTAGGCTATTTCATCACCTTCTAGTTACTGGGTCTCTAGTAAATTTCAGGGAGTCTTGGGCTATGGTTGGATCTATTTGTGACCTCCACTTATCTTAAGGAGCCTTTTCTTGATTTGTCTCTTTTACCCAATCTCTGTATTGAAAGATCCAAAAGTTTCTGATGGTAAGAACTCTGTGTTGTCCAGGTTTGGAATCTTAAGTCCATGATGCAGACCCCACATTGTGATCCCTCCCACTTTTAGCATTTATTTATTATATCCTATGCGCCTTTCACTGTGCTAAGCACCCTGGGAATGCAAAGAAAGGGGGAAAATGGAGGGAATGGCTTGCAAATAGCTATGTTGTTGTTCAGTCGGGTCTAACTCTTGGTGACCCCATTTGGGATTTTCTTGGCAAAGATAATGGAGTCGTTGGCATTTACTTCTCCAGTTCATTTTACAGATGAGGAAACTGAGGCAGACAAAGTTAAATGACTTGCTTAGGAACACACAATCAGTAAATGTCTTAAGGCTGCATTTGAACTTGGATTTCCTTGACCCTAAATCTGGCACTCTTTCAGTTCTGCTAATAAACTGGCTTGTGACCACAGTTGGAGGTTTCTTCACAGAGGTATTGGAGTAGTTTGCCATTTCCTTCTTCTGCTCATTTTACAGATGAGGAAACTGAGACAAGCAAGGTTAAAGTACTCAGAAAGTACTATGTACAAAGAAAATATTTACAGGATAAATTGAGATAATCTCAGAGGAAGGGCAAGAAGATTAAGGAGGACTGAGAAAGGTTAATTTGTAGAAAGTAGGACTTCAGCAGAGACTTAAAAGAAGCCCCTCTGCATTGTTAGAAAATAAAGATAAACCTAAGGCAGTGAGTCTGTACTAAGAAAATTTATTAAGCTAGGGAGGGGCAGCTAGGTGGTGAAGTGGATAGAGCACCAACCCTGAAGTCAGGAGGACCTGAGTTCAAATGTGTGACCTCAGACACTCAACACTTTCCAGCTGTGTGATGTGGGCAAGTCACTTAACCCCAATTGCCTCAGCAAAAAAACAAACAAGTAAATAAGGAAACAGAATTAAATAAAGGGAATTCCTCATCAGTTTCAGCTGATAGAATGGGAAAGTGATGGATTTGGACTCTCCAACTTCTCTAAATCTCAGTTTCTTCATCTATAAAATGGGAACAATAATACTTTTACTACTAGGATTCTTGTAGAAGAAAAAACAATCGGTAAACCTCAAAACGGGCAGCTGGGTGACACACTGACACAGCAGATAGAGAACTCTTCATGTATTTGATCTGGACTCAGCTGGGTGACCCTGAGCAAATCCTTTAACCCTACCTGCCTCAGTTTCTTCACCTACAAAATAAGCCAAAGAAGGACATAGCAAACCACTCCAATATCTTTGCCAAGAAAACCCCCCAAAATAGGATCATGAAGAGTCAGACATCAACAACAATAAATCTCAAAGCCTCATCTAAATGCTAGGTGTGAGACCTGATATGGGCTTTTAAAGGAAGTAGAATTTGGGATGATTTCCAAGCTCTCACTTAGGGCATCAGTATCAGTTGGAATGAGCCTGAGTGTGGATTATTGCAGCCCTCCAGGCTTCAGTGACCCTCTAGTCACAGTGGGTCTAACTGAGAGCCAGGAACAAGAAGGAGGCGTTCTGGACTGAGGTCCCTGCTAGTAATGGAAGAGACTCTTGCCCCAGAAAGCCTCTCCCATCAGAAGGAGAATGTCAAATAAGTCTCAGGTCTGTCTGGTATTCTATTAGTCATCTACCCTTAAAATACTTCCCTCTCGGTGTGATAGGAAGACGCCAGCCTGACCAGCATTAACCTCTCACATTTAACTGCTGCTCTGCAACAAGAAAATCTGCCAGCCAGTGCAAACTACGTCCATTCTCTTCTGGAAGCATAAAGGGGAATTTTAAAAGGTTCAGCGTCAGAGGGACGTCATCGTTCCCCTTTAACATGGACAAGGAGAAACATGGATCAAGGTGACCTGAACTCTTTATGGGTGGAGATTCTGTTCTCAGAAAACTGTCTTCCCCTGACCTTGGGTTCAGATTTGCAGATCTGTGGAATAGGAATGGAAAGGACAGAGCACAGGGCTAATAGTAGGGGAATTGGACCAGGTGCCTCCTTCAATCTCTCTTTTCTCATTTGTCAACCCCCCCTGCCTCACAGGATGATTGTGAAGATCAAAAAAGAGATCTGTGAAAAGTGTAAAGCACTATTTAAATGTTTATTAGCAAGTGAGGAGAAGGAGGACTAAGGCTATCCTGATTTTTTGCAATATCAGCATACACAATTTTGGCAACATAAACAATTGGAAGGGATGCTTAGGACATGATGAATGAGGCTTGGTTTGACCAGAAGGGCCAGGAAGCATTTTTAAGTAATTCAATTTAATTCAGTTCACCTGACATTTATTAAAACTCCATCCTAGAGCAGAAGCCTGTGCTAGTCACTAGAAGATTTACAGAGATAAATAATGCCAAGGGTATAATAATATAATAAAGATAAATAATGCCCAAAAAGTCTTTGAAGGGATGCTGGGATTCAGGCATCTGGAGATGGCTAGATGAGGCAGTGGGATGTTCATCTCAGTGCTAACTGGGTCAGCTTTGTTGTGGTCTGAGAGATCCTACAGCAGATGATTTTTTAAAACATAATTTTAAAAATTCTAAATACATGCAAAAGGGCAGCTAGATGATACAGTGGATAGAGCACCAGCCCCGGAGTCAGGAGGACCACATACATGCAAAGATCATTTTCAACATTTATCTCTGTAAAACCTTGTGTTCTGAATTCTTCTCCTCTCCCCGTATCCTTCCCCAAGACAGCAAGCAATCCATTATAGATTAAACACATGTAATTGTTCTTCCATATTCATCACGGTACAGTGGATAATTTGAAGCCATCATTGGGCCAAGGAATCGTGATAGGATAAATGTAGTGTTTAAATATTATTCTTCCACTCTAGTCTTTTTAGCCTCCTACTGCTCTCAGGAATCTCTCCTCTTCTTTGAATTTCTGTAATCCTTATTCATGGGGCTTCTGTCTCCTACTGTTTCATGACATCATCAGTATTGTCTCTTTTCATGTATTTTTACTTAGTTTTTCCAATTTTGAATTTATGCCTTTGTCTTTTAATAATAATAACATTGCTCAGTTGGGTTCAGCTTGTGACCCTGTGATCATAGAATGCCAGTCCCATCCACGAGATTTTCTTAGGAAAGATAATGGCATGGCTTGCCATTTCCTTTTCTAGTAAATTAAGACAAACAAAGGTTAAGTAACTTATTAGTAAGTGTTTGAGACTAGATCTGAACTTAGCTCATCCTGACTTTCATTCATAGCACCAAGCCACCTAGCTACTACCAATAAAAATAATGGCCAACATTAATATAGTACATTTCAAACCTTAAAGAGCTGCATTAATAATAATCTGTTGTTGTCGGTCAGTCATGTTTGACTCTTTGTGACCACAGTTGGAGGTTTCTTGGCAGAGCAACTGAAGTGGTTTGCTCTTTCCTTCCCCGGTTCATTTTACAGATGAGGAAACTGAGGCAAACAAGGGTAAGTGACTTGCTCAGGGTCACATAGCTAATAAGTGTCTGAGGTTGGAAAATGAGTCTTCCTGACTTCAGACCTGGTATTTCATACATTGCACCACCCAGCTCTTTCCCTTTGTCTGCCTCTGTCAAAGTCTCTAAGCAACTTTATCTGTTAAATAAACAGGCTGTGTGAGATGATCTCTGAGCACCTAAATCCTATGGTTCTATATAAACCAGCCTTCCATGCCTTTTGCACATGTTCATTTAGGGACAATAAAATGACCAGTGCTATTAAGAAAGATGGGAAACTGACTCCAACTTCGTAAAGTAATACAATAATGGTTAATGTTGTTATAGCATTTTAAAGTTTGCAAATTAATCTACTTAGAAGAAAATAAGCACTTATTAAACACCTATCATTTGCCAGACACTTTGCTAAGTTCTTTATAAATACTGTCTCATTTGATCCCCTCAAAGCAAGCCTGGAATGCAGGTACTATTATTATCTCCATCTTACAGTTGAGAAAACTGAGACAAGTTAGATTCTTAGGTGACTTGTTCAGGATCACACAGATAGGGATTATCTAAGGCTGAATTTGAACTCGGGTCTTCCTGACTCCAGGCCTAACATTTTATTCCCTATGCCAACTAATTGTCTCTTTATGTAATAATGGTAAAAAGAAGAATGATAATAATAATAATAGCCCTGTCATGTGCTAGACATCAGGATAAATCCATTACAAATATTACATCATTTGAGTCTCATAATAACGCAGGAGGTAGGTATTTATGACTATCCCCATTTTACAGATAAGGAAACTGAGGCTCATGGTGGTTCGGTGACTTGCCTCTTTGGCACAATGAGTGCCTGAGGCAAGATTTCTTGTCTCCAAGGGCAGAATCTCTCTTTGCGCTAAGCTGACCCAGAAAAGAAGGACAATAAAAATGTGTTGATTCATTTTAGTCCTTGTGTGTGCTACTTGACTCTGGGAGGTTTGTATGGTTTCCTCTGGATTGGAGCTGTCTTAGTCTGGAGCGACTTTCCGAAGTTAGTCACTCTCCACCTCTCCTAATTGCAGTGGTCATGCTGTTGTTCCTAGATGGACTTGGACAAAAGGCACCAGAGACTGGTTATACAGAACCATAGGGTTAGGTGCTTAGAGATCATCTCACCCAGCCTGCTTATTTAATAAATAAAGGAGATTAGAGAGGCTGACAGGCAGAAAAAGAGAGATAGAGATACAGAGACAGAGAGAGATACAGAGACAGAGAGAGATACAGAGACAGAGAGAGATACAGAGACAGAGAGAGATACAGAGACAGAGAGAGATACAGAGACAGAGAGAGATACAGAGACAGAGAGAGATACAGAGACAGAGAGAGATACAGAGACAGAGAGAGATACAGAGAGAGAGATACAGAGACAGAGAGAGATACAGAGAGAGAGAGATACAGAGACAGAGAGAGATACAGAGAGAGAGAGATACAGAGAGAGAGAGATACAGAGACAGAGAGAGATACAGAGACAGAGAGAGATACAGAGAGAGAGATACAGAGAGAGAGAGATACAGAGAGAGAGAGAGATACAGAGAGAGAGACAGAGACAGAGAGAGATACAGAGAGAGAGAGAGACAGTGACAGAGACAGAGAGACAGAGAAGACAGAAACAGAGAGTATGAATGAGGGAATGATAATGGGAAAGTCTTCCAGATGCCCCTCTTCTCCTAAAATACCCATATCCCAGAGAACAAACAAGAAGATATTTCTGAGATTAGCAGGTGGACCTGTATGAAGCCCAGGGCTCCCAGCATCAGTAATTTTCTTTCCTACTACTTACTATGGATGTCTAGCCAATGCAGAACAATGTTTTACCATGATCCTCTTCTCCATTTTCATCATGCATCATCATAACCTTTAAGATCTGATATGCAACCAAAATCCCACATTTATGACCTGACTTGAAATATCTCTCTACCTTCATAAATCACTCTGGCTTTTTTGGCCCATTCCCTCATCTATCAAATACTAAGTGACTTTTTTTTTTAGCCCCTTTCAACTTTGAATTGATTCTTCTATTATAATAATTACTAGGTTTGCCAACTTCTCCCTTTGTTCTGGTTTTGAGATAGCTTGATTTAGCTATCCAGGGTCCAGGACCTAGCCTTGGTTCAGCTATTAACCAGCTCATCATGTATCCTTACCTTCTCAGAGCCTCAGTTTTATTATTGTTTTTACCAAGAATAAATGGAATAAATGCCCTTTCCTTTGTCACAGTTCCCTAATTAAAATTCCCTCATGAAAGCATATTAATGATAATAAAGGCATTGTTGGGATCCAAGCTGGAGCGATGACTTCTTTTCATTATTCAAGCGATTTAGAAAATCTGGTTTTGAACATGTTGATTATTTTAATTGTTATTACTCTTGCAGTCCACAATACATCAGCATTCTGGTATGGGTTTGTGTTTCTGCAGTGGCCAGTTTGCCATAGTGAAGAAATGCCGGGAGAAGAGCACGGGGGCTGAGTATGCTGCCAAATTCATCAAGAAAAGGCAGAGCCGGGCGAGCCGTCGAGGGGTGCAGCGGGAAGAAATTGAGAGGGAGGTGCACATTCTGCAGCAGATCCTGCATCCCAATGTCATCAAACTCCATGATGTCTATGAGAACCGAACAGATGTGGTCCTCATCCTTGAGCTGTGAGTAGAAGCTTCTCCTTTTCTATATATGCAGACTAGTGGGGGATATAGAGGGGAAAAAACACAATTTGATGGGAGGATGGGAGGAGTGAGGGAACAAGTGGGAAGGGACTCAGTCCGACAGTAAGCACTTATTAAGTGCCTACTAGGTACCTGAGGACATAAAGACAAAGGTGAGACAGTCTGCCTTCAAGCACCTTCCATTCTGTTAGAGGGATACATGGTCTTGCATCCAGCAGCCAAGGTGATTAAATTTTTTTTTTTTTTTTTTTTTTTTTTTTTTTTTTTTGCTGAGGCAATGGGGGTAAGTGACTTGCCCAAGGTCCCAAGGTGATTTTTTTAAGTACAGATCTGACCAAATCAGCCCTTGTTCAATCAGTGCCAGCGGCCTTCTCTTATCTGTCCCTGCGATAAAATGTCAACACCTCTGTTTAACTTTTAAAATTTCTCCCCACCTTGCCTGAACCTACCTTTCCAGCTGCATTGGAAGCTGCTCTCTCTTCTGTACCCTGCAGTCCTGTCAAGCTAACCTTCAAGTCGCTACAGTGGCACACAGTCGGAGCTCCGGGCCCTGAGTCAGGAAGAGCTGAGTTCAAATTCTGTCTCAGACACTAATCATCTGGAAGCCTGGCCAGGGACTTCATCACTGTCTGCCTTGGTTTCCTCAACTACATAGGAGCATAATAATAGCAGCAATGCCCCCCCACCTGGGTTGTTGTAAATATTAAAAGGGATAATAATTGTCAAGTGTAGTACCTGCATAGTACCTGGTACATATAAATATTAGCCATTTTTATTATTAATTACCTTCTTCCTATTCCTTACACATGACACTTCATCTCTCAATTCTGTATCTTCATATGGATCATGTACTGTTCCAGAATGCTCTCTTCCTTACCTCTGCCTCATAAAATACTGCTCTTCCTTTAAGACTTTCTATATCAAACCAGTTCTGATCCTTTCAATTTCTAGGACCCTCCCTCTCAGACTGAATTTAAGTTGTTTTTTAGTTATTTCAGTCATATATGACTGTGATACTGTTGAGGATTTTCTTGGCAAAGATATTGGAGTGGGTTGCCATTTCCTCCTCCAGCCCACTTTAAAGATGAGGAAACTGAGGCAAACAGGGTTAAGTGACTTGCCCAGGATAACACATCTAGGAAGTGTTTGAGGCCAGATTTGAACTCAGGAAGAAGAGTCTTTCTGACTCCAGGCTCAGATCTCTATCCACTTGCTCTATCTAGCTGCCTGTATTTAACTATCTTGTATTTATTTTATTTTTTAATAGTAGCCTTTTATTTTTAAAACACATACAAAGATAGTTTTCAACATATATCCTTGCAAAACCTTGTGTTTCAAATTTTCTCCCTCCCTTCCCTCTTCCCTCGACAGTGAGTAATTATTATTATAAGTTAAACATGTGCATTTCTTCTATACATATTTCCACAATTATCATGCTGCACAAGAAAAATCAGATCTAAAAGGAAAAATAATGAGAAATAAAACAAAATGCAAGCAAACAACAACAAAAGAGGTGAAAATACTATGTTGTGATCCACACTCAGTTCTCACAATCCTCTCTCTGGATGCAGATGGCTCTCTCCATCATAAATCCAATAGAACTGGCCTAAATTAATTACCTCATTGTTGAAAAGAGCCGCATCCATCAGATTTGATCATCCCTTGTATTTATTTTTTTTTAAATTTATTCTGTATATAATGCGTATTTGTTGTGTCCCTTGTTCGCAGTAAGCTCCTGAGATCAGGGGTTGTTTCATTCCTTATACTTCTATCCTAGTGCCTAGGATATGGTAGGTACTTAATAAATGCTTGGTGATGAATTAATAAAATAAGCACAAGACTGTCTAGGGGAGCGCTAACACCTGGAGAAATCAGGAAAGGCCTCTTGGACACAGGAAACATCAGCTGTGGAGGGCTGGGAAAGTTTGGCAGAGGGAGGGAGATGAGGTCAGCAGCCAGCAGCTTCCCTTTGCAATCCATCACGCTAGTCTGGCAGTCAGAGACACAAAGTGAGTGAGCCGGAGAGGAGGGGAGCTGTCCAGGACAGAGAGTCCCTATCAGAAGAGACAGGAGGTCGCAGAGGTCTCACTCGGCCTAAGTCTCAGCCAAGGAACTTGAAGGGAAAAACCCAGAACCTTTCAGTGGAAATGGTTGTTGGCCTGGAGGCGAAATATAGCAAAAGGAGAGTGTGAGATGGGGGTGGAAATAGGAAGGATGAAGGAACAAGTTAAGGAGAAAAAGAAAACTATCATAGAAGGCTCTCTTTTTGTGGTTAGGGGAAAAAGCATTCACTATTAAAGCTGTCTTCTAACCCTCTATAATATACATATACATGTGTATATACATACATATAACATATAAGTGTCTATGTATGTGTGTATACTGTAGATATGTATATGTGTGTATGTATATGTATATGTAAACACTATATTTAAGGGGAAAAATTTCTGGGAGAAATTCTTGATCTAGCACTTACTGGCTGAGTATCTTTGCCTAATTCCTTAATTGGCTTGAATTTTAATTTCCTCCCCTATAAAATGAGATCGTACTTGTACAATCTACATGATAGGGTTGTTTGGGAGTTACATTGAATTATATATGAGAAAGTCGTATATAAAGTCTACAGTGCTATGCAAACTTGTGTTATTAGGGATAATTTGTTGTTTACTCGTACCTGACTCTTGGTGACCCTGTTTGGCTCACTAGAGCGCTTTGTCATTTCCTTCTGCAGCTCATTTTAGAGATGAGGAAACAAAGGCAAACAGAGCTAAGTGACTTGCCACAGACCACATCACTACTAAGTGTCTGATGTTAAATTTGAACTCAGGTTTTCCTGACTCCAGGCCCTGTGCTCTATCCATTGTGCTACTTAAAACAATAATGAAAATATAATCAACTAAAATTAGTTTAATTATATTTTAATTAATTTAATTATAATTAAAATACAGTTAATTTAGTTAGTCAACTAAAAAATACTAAAATTAGTTGTCAGAGACCTGATTTAGTGTGCTAACTGCTGTATGAGCAGCTAAGTGTTTCAATAGATAATGATTTGGAGTCAGAGAGACCTGAGTTACTCTTCTACATAATAACTGAATGACTCTAGGAAAGTAACTTAACCCACTCTCAGTCTCAGTTTCTTTATCTGTAAAATGGGCATAATAATACCCCCCACTTCAGGGGACTATTGTGAGGATTAAATGTAAAATATTTTGGCAGTAAAGGAAGCATTTATTAAGTACTTAATATGTGATGAGTTCTTTGCTAAGAACTACAGATGGAAAAAAAAAAAAAAAAAAGCAAAACTAACTCCAAAACCAGTCTTTGATCACAAGCAGCTCACAGCCTAAATGCAGGAGACAATGTCCAGTCAGCTCTGTGCGAAGATTATCAATGGGTTAAATTGGAGATAATTAACAGAGGAAAGACATTAGAATTAAGGCAGATTGGGAAAAGCCTTGCAAACCTGTAAGAACTGTTCAGTCTCCTCCCTCTCCATATGGATGGTTTCCATCTCAGTGCCAGAGCCATAGAAAAGGAATCATTAGAGAATGCAAATTATTAACAGTTAAAGGACAGATTGTGTAGCATAGAATATAAATCCTGTAAAAATTCAGGAAAGGATGAGATCACTTTGAGCTGTGGTCATTAAGGATGGAAGGGAGGAAGGAAGACAGAAATGAGTCTCCAGATGGGCCAGCTTTTGAATGGGGAAACATGCAATTGTCATTACTTGTACCTCCATTTATTCCTATGTCTCTTGCTTCTTTGATCAGAAGGCTCTTTGAGAGCAGGACCTTTGAAAGTCTTTTTTTTTTTGGCTTGGCCTAGACGAGATCCCATTGCCCTGTGGAGTGATCACCATGTGCTTGGGAAATTGGAAAAATCATTTAAACATTCTCTAGTCTGCTTCCCTCTCTGCTCCTTCTGCTGACTCTAGAGTTATGGGCCAAGTCCACTGATCCTAATGCTGTTATTTATTAGGATTACTTCCCCCAGAAGTGGAATCTAGGGAGGTCAAAAATTTAAGAAAGCACATAATTTTTAGATGACAATAATAATAATAATATCTCGCACTTATATAATATTTTCATTTGATCCTCACCATCGATGCTGTGAGTTAGATGCTGTCATTACAAAAGATTAAATAAGCTTCCCTCAGCCACAGTTTACAGGAAGTATCTTGAGGCTAGATTTGAACTCAACACTTCAAGTCTTTCTGTCATTTTAGGGATGGAGGGGATCTTAGATATCCTCTAATCTATTCACCCTCACTCTCATCTCCATCTTATAGTTACAGAAATGAACTTTTTAAAGTTTACTCAATTCCTCAGTTCATTTATTTAGTAGCTACTGCATGTAAGACATTGCTTCAGATGCTGTGAAAACACACACACACACACACACACACACACACACACACACACACACACACACACAAAACACAAAGTATAGCTAGAATTCCTATTCTTTAAGAACTTCCAATCTGGTAAGGGAAACAGAACTTACATGCATAAAAATTTATCAGGAAAAAAGTTAAATAACAGCTCAAGACAGTAGTAAGCAGAAATAATAATAATAACTGAAAAAAATCAATCAACCACCAAGTAGTTATTAAGCATATATTGTGCACCAAGCACAGTGCTGGAGGCTGGGAATACAAATAAGGGGGACAGAAATACAAGAACACAAAGGGTTTTAAATGTTTGTAGCATTTAAAAGAATGAAAACCACTATCCATACAGTAACTCAGCTGTGAAGAGTGTCCATTTCACTAACAGGAAGCTGAAGTTCAGAAATGTTATTTAACCTGTTAATGGGTACAAAAGCAAGAGAAATCAAGAAACTGTACATGACAAGCTGCGAAAGAACAGTATAGGGAGCATCCTTGGGGGCAGGAATTATTGGAGGGAGGGCCATCTGTCAGCTGTGATAATCTGGATCAGTGACTTTGTGGACCAAGGAAGCAGAATTGAAGCAGAAGCAATCATGCTCCAGTTGATGTTTAGGAAGGGATATGCTCATAGCCTTATTCCTCTGGGAGCCCTGACTGAAAGGAAAACTGGGGAGCGGAGTCAGCCTTGGAGTCTGGTGGGATAGCTCAAGTAACAGTGACTGAGTTGTTCAGGTTTTCAGTCTAATGATGTGATTTTTTTTTTTTCCTGAGCCTAATAAACAGATCTGCAATCCTGGGTCTCCTGAGTACAGGGTTATCAGTTAATTACAGAAAGTTAATTTGCCTTTGACTCAAAAATAACTGCTTGAGAGAGACATTATGGATTATTTGATCCAAATGAACTGGAAATCTAGCCCTCAGTGTCCTTATGAAGAAGTGGTCTTCCAGGCTTCACCTGAAGCTATCCAATCACAGATTGCTAAGTTCCCCATGCTAGCTTTGGACAGGTGTGCTTCTAAAGAAGTTTCTTTCCTTCTTTAAAGCCAAAATGGGCCTCTTTCCCATTTCCATCCTTTGCTCTAAATCTATTTATTAATTAATTAATCAACTTATTTATTCACTTATTTATTTATTTATTTATTTATTTTTGAGCAGAGCATACCAAGCAAAGCAAATCTAAGCTCTCTTGCACAGGAGTCAAATACTTAAATAAAGCTGTTAAGTATCCTCCCCTCCAAGTCTCTTCTACAAGTGGAACATCCCCAATTCTTTCTACCAGTCCGTGCTTACTGTAGTGCTCAGTCCTGGCTACTTTGGTGATGGTGCCCTTCGAAAATGTGTCTGTGATTGAATCCTCACTTTGTGTTGTGGATTCAGGCTAATCTGCAGAATGAAATTAAGGGTACTGTGAAGACAAGGGGATACCTCTGCAGGTTTCTGATGGTACAAAGATCTATGATTCTTTTTTTTTTATTAAAGCTTTTTATTTTCAAAACATATGCATGGATAATTCTTCAACATTAACCCTTGCAAGGCCTTCCACCCTTCCCTCATCCCCTCCCCTACATGGCAAGTAGTCCAGTATGTTAAACATGGTAGAAATGTATGTTAAATCTAATATATGCATACATATTTATAATAATCTTGCTGAATAAGGAAAATCAAATGAAGCCGGAAAAAGTGATAAAGAAAATAAAATGCAAGCAAACGACAAGAGAGAATGAAAATACTATGTTGTGGTCCACACTCAGTTCCTATAGTTCTCTCTCTTGGTGTAAATGGTTCTCTTCATTACTGAACATTTGGAACTGATTTGGTTCATCTCATTGTTGAAGAGGGAATCAGAATTGATCATCATACAGTATTGTTATTGAAGTGTATGATGATCTCCTGATTCTGCTCATTTCACTCACCATCAGTTCATGAAAGTCTCTCTAGGTCTCTCTGAAATCATCCTGCTGAATAATAATATAATGTAACATTCATATATGTTATGAATTTATCTTGTTCAGCC
>NC_133618.1:542340745-542425810 GCF_048593235.1 Sminthopsis crassicaudata
GGAATTGTGGATATTGTATATGGCACATGAAGGGCAACAGATAATATACAGCCTATGACCAAATAATTAATGCAAATTTGTGGATAAGGTACTATAAACATTCCATAGAAGAAAAAGAAAAATTTCTAACTTCTCTGGTATAAAAGAGCCAAAAATTTTATGTATCTCTTCCAGATTGCAGGGGTGCTGTACCCCATGATGTGGAAGGGATGACTTCATACACACACACACACATACACACACACACATTATCTCCAGAATCTCATTAATTTATTTTGTTACTTGGAGATCAACTTTCTGTTTGAGATAATTTTTATATGTTATTGCCTTTATTTTCTATATTTTCTCTATATCTCTCTATATTTTCTCCTGGTTTTACTTATTTTTCTTTGCTTATACAAATTTATCCATATTTGTTCATGTGAATCTTTCCATATTTTTCTGAATTTCTTGTATTTGTCATTTCTTACCCTATAATAATTTTTTTTTGCATAATGTTCTCTTTCCCTTCCAGTCATTCTCTAATTAGTGAGTGGTTATTTTGTTTCTAGATCTTTTCAGACACAAAAAAATCAGCTCTTGCTTTTACACTCCAACCCTCCTTACCCCTTTGTTCTCAAGACCTTCTAGCAGCTACTTAATCAGCTTGGTCCAGTCAAATAATTGATAGTACTCCTTTAACATACACACTCAATAGTGCATGAATTATACACTGAGGTCAAGGTTCTAGGAGGCATGACAGTTCATAGCAAAATTTAAAAATGCAAAATGAAAGAGAATAGGAGATGATGCTGTTGATCTGGGGTTTTTTTTGTTTAATTAAAAGTTTTATCCTAAACTTGAAGAATTAAGAGAGCATTTCCATATACACAGGAGAATACAATATATGAAAGTCTTCATTTTGTACTACAAGCTTAAAATTATGTAATTATTTTTAAAATCTATTTTTACTTTAAAAAGAGATAATTTTAATTGAGATATAATGAAACATACTTTTTCCTCAGGTAAGAAAGGTAGAGGACTACTGGGACAGAATATTGTATATACTGTCAAACCAGGTCTCTGTATCAGTAAAATTTATTTAAGAGAAAGTGTTTATTTAATCACTTTTCCTTCTAAGCTATATATGTAATCTCTCTCCAATTCTTTCCTCCAGAGTTTTTATATAAAAATTTAATTTTTTGCATCATTTTTTAAGCATTTACGTAGTCCTTATGTAAAATCCAATTTTTTTTTTCTTTGAGTCCTTTGCTTTTATGGTTGTTTTGAAATTAGTTTCCTTCTAAGCTGATTCTTGGGCATTTATAGTTCTGTAACAATTTTGTTTAAAATCATATTGATATCTTTTGTCTTTACATTTTTCATGTTTTCTCCTGTGTCCCTTTGTGAATTCACTCAGAAAAAGAGGGAGAATTTTTTCAAAGGAAAAAATAAAAAAAGAGGGGTGAGCAAAAACTGATCTATTCTTTCCACATCACAGACTTAGGGGTGCAGCACTTCTGTGATCTGGAAAATTCAAATAAAGTTTTTGGATCTCCTTTCATAATAAAGAAGTCTGATTATTTTTCTTTTTCTGAGTTGTCTGATGACCTTCGTATGTTGTCTGTAGCTTCCGCAAAACTCCCCCAAAATCCCCATTTAATTTCTTATGCCAACTTGCAATATATCAAAATACAATGGGGAAAGTCTTGATGTGGAAGGGATAGGTCTGCTTTGAAAAGATCTGACCATAGATGCCCTACACCTGGGGACCCCTCCCCACCACCTCTGGAAAGGACTGGGTGGGAGTACCTACCATAATTTCTTATACTGGTTAGCATCTACTTTTGTTACTTACTTGGATAATTGGACCTGCAGGTATTTAAAAAAAAAAAAAAAGGAGGGGGAGAACTCCCTTTGAGCCAGGGAGGTCTGAGAAGCCACAGAAAAGGGATGTGGGACATGGACTTGACACAGAAGGATGCAGAGGGTTAGGAGGGGAGGGAGCATTCCAGGTAGGTTTATATCCCAGAGCTGAAAACGTGCTTGACATGTTAAAAGTATATAGTTAATAGAACTAAGCTTCCTTCCATGTGAAATATAGCAACCTATGTAAACCTATGTATTTTTATTAAACACCTACTAAGGCTCTTGTGCTGAGTCCCAGGGATGCAAGTTCAAAGAATGAAATAATTCTCACTCTTAAAGATCTTCTATTTGCATAGGGGAGACAACAAATATTTATATAAATATATGCAAAATTTTTAAAAAACCAAATGAATACAAATATATATAAAATTAGATGCAAATGAGCTTGGGAGGGAGGGAGGCCCCTAAGTTGGATGAGGGCTTCATGCAGAAACTGGTCTTGATCTCATTAGCATAATTTTCAGCTCTTGATCTTAAGAGACCCAGAAAGTATTCCCAGCAGTGTATAGGGCATAAGGGAATTCAGCTCCACATAGATCCAAGGCTGGGCCTTCATCTTTCATCTTCCTGAGCCTTTGTCAGGGCTGTATTTCTTACTGTGGTGTCTGTTGTTCCTCATTAACTTCCTCCACCTGTTCATTTATTCACTCAGTCACTTAGCAAATATTTAATGAACAACTAATGCATACCAAATTACTACAAGGTACTTTGGGGAGGCTGAGATGGAAAAAAACTAAAAAGGGAAGACCCAAGTATCACTGGGTTTCTTTTCTTTCTTTTTTTTTTTTCACTTAATAGTATTTTTTTCTCATAGTTTTAAAATTTATTTATAAACTTTTGAGGTATAAATTTTTGTCTCTTTCCCTCCCTTCTCTTTTTCCAAACAGCAGGCAATCTGATATAGGTTATACATGTATAAACATTTCCAACATATTTCCATATTAGTCATGTGGTGAAAGAAGAATCAGAACAAAGGGGAAAACCATGAAAAAGAAAAAACAACAACAAAAAAAATCAAAGGAATACGCTTTGATCTTCATTCAGACTCCACAATTCTTTCTCTGGTTGTATCACTGGGTTCCTTTTACTATTTGGAAAACTCTAATTGCTCTCAAGACTGTTATCATCTTGGCCAATCACATGATTTAACCAAGCACAGAAGGACAAGAACATGCTATCATCTTTCATCTTTCATTAGGACCCTTTTGTCCAGTCTGCTTCCTAAATTATTGACTATTGTGAATTACAAACAATCTGTATTTTATATATATTCTCTTTTATTCTTTTTTTTTTCTTGCTTAGTTTGTGTCTGAAAGCAGTACCTGATACCACTTAAAAATGACATGTCTAAATGAAAAGATGATTATTTTCTTCCAGGCTAATTCACACATTTTTAAAAAAATGACTATTGTGTATAAAACATTGAGTTTAATGCTAAAGGTCAGTCTGAGTATAGAGTTCTCTTTAAAGGCAGCCAGAGTTCTCCTGAGTGGCGGGATAGATAGCAGAGAAAGTAGAACTTCCTGAGTTCCTATGGCCCAACTCCTTGCCCACCCTGGAATGTAGCTTTTTGGACTTCCAAATGTGTAGGTAAAAGACCTCCAAAAGACATAGACTCCATCCTTGTGGACTAAAAACTAGAGCAGAGAAAGAGGCAAAGGCCATGTTAGCTCAGAGTTGGTTGAACTCTAAGGTATTAGGAAGCTTAGGAAAGGAGGCTGATCTTTATATTTTCTTTCAATTTTTAAACTTTCAGAGGTTTGGGAATTGAAAATGTAGATAGGAAATGGCAGAAGAATGTCAGTGACAAGAAGTCTGAGTTTTTATCCTTGGGGTAGTGAAGTGATACAGTGGATAGAGCCCTGGGTCTAGCATCAAGAAGGTCTGAGTACAAATTCAAATTTTTACTTCAGAAACTTATTAATTTTACTTCAGATATTACTAGCTATTTGACTCTGAGCAGATCACTTACTGTTGCCAGTCTTAATGTCCTCAACTCTAAAATGGGAATAATAACACTTATCTCCAGCTCTGTGAAAAATATTTTCCTATTTTTTTTTTTTTTTTGTGAAAGAGATAGTGAAATTATTTGCCCTTTTAAAAAAATACCAATAGGGAAACTGAGGTGCAAAGAGGTCAAGTAAACCTTATAATGCTATGCAAATTTGAAAGTGGAAAAGAGTGCTGGATTTGGAATCAGAGCTCTACCTCAAATATTTTCCAGCTATGTGACACTGAGCAAATCAGTTCATGTCTGTGAGCTTTTGTTTTCTCATGGGTAAAATGTAGCACCTCCCTCACAGGGTTATTATGAGAATCAATTGAGATGAAACTTAAGACAGTCTATAAATTTTAGCTGTTTTCTTTATCAGCATCAAACGGTTTTATTTCACTTATCCCAGTGAATAAGTATGTCACTGTGTTTGTCACCCCCATTTTGCAGATGGGGAAAATTGAGGCACAAAACCATCAGTCTATCTCCTTGATGCTGTTTGCCCACCCACCCACACTAACCAAGCCAAATCAAACAAACATTTCTGCCTTCTCTTGCACTGTTAGTTTGAGCAGCACAAATGAGCATTTGATTGATCACTTTCCGTTAATCTGCTGGCTAGGTAGCTAGGTGTCTTGTACAGTCCTGGAGTCAGGAAGAAATTCTCATCTTCCTGAATTAAAATCTGAATTCAAATACTTATTAATGACTTCTAGGCAAGTCACTTTATTCTGGCTCACTTGTAAAATGAGCTGGAGAAAGAAGTAACAAACCACTCTTGTATTTCTGTCAAGAAAATCCCAAATGGAATCCCAAAAAGTTGCACAGGTCTGAGCAATAGGATTACTTTTATTATGTTGGTCAATAAGCATTTATTAAGCTGCTACTGTGTGCCAGATACTATGTGCAAAGAAAGGCAAAAACAGACCTTACTTTCAAGAAACTCACAGTTAAGTGGAAGAGGCAATATGCAAAAACTATTTACAAACAATATAGACAAGATAACTTTGGAACTAGTTTTAGGAGTTACTAAAATTAAGAAGAATTATGCAGGAGATGGAACTTTAGCTGACCCTTAAAGAAGCCAGAAGATGAGAAGGAAGAACATTCCAGGAATAGGGGACCATTCATAAAAAGGATTAGGGTCAGGAGATTATTGTTATTATTTTACTCTCCCAAATTTCCTCAGCTGGTCATCTGAATTTATTGATACCAAATACAATGCTCTTTCCTTCAGCAACCCACATTTGTATATCTTTTTTTATCTTTAGATTTTTAAAAAATAAAATGCTTTATATATTTTTTAAGATTTATAAAATGCTTTCCTAACATTCTTCCCTCTCTTTTAAAAATACAGAAGGGGAAACTGAGACTCATAGGATGATTCAGGTTCACTCAGCTAATAGGTGACATAGCTGAGGTTGTTGCTTTGATGGAACTGGGATTATATTGTGTGAGCCCCCTCCCCACAGATCATAGATTACGAAGCCTTCCGCATCTCCCTATCCTGTGTGGTCCTTGTTTGTCTGTTACAGATTCCCCCAAGGAGGATCTCCGTGGTTCATTGGACTTTCCTCTGGTTTTAGGGTGACTGTTCAGGACTGATTCCAGGCCGCCTCTCTGCTGCCTCGTTCTGGATCCCCTCCTTTTTTTTTTTTTTTTTTTTTTCCAGTTGTGCTTTTCTTCAGTGCCTTTTCTGCTACTTCTCTTTGATGGCCATGTCATCATTGGAAGCCTATTGCTGCCTACACCCACCCACCGGTCCTCTTTTTTTTTTTTTTTTTTTTTTTTTTTTTGTCTTTGGGTTGCTTGTAATTTTGAATCTTCCGAGTTTGTCACAACCATGTCCTGTATCCTATCCTCAGAATTTTAGAGCTGGTTCTAGAACCAGGAATCTCAGCTCTGGGTGTGTGGGATGGACCCCTTTGGCAATATGGGGAAATCTGTAGGCTCTTTCTCAGAATAAAGTTTTCATCTGCATAAGACAAAATATAGAGTGTCCCAAAAAGGCTGAGTGCTGTTTTATGCCATTAAAGCTAAAGAAACTTAAAACATCACCAAGACTTTTGGGATAATCTGTAGATAGGACAAAGGAAATCAGATATATTAAAAAACAATTATTAAAACATATTTTAAAAAACAACAACAACAAAAATCAAATTCACAGACCTCGGATTAACATCCCTGATCTAGAGGTTCTGGGTGCTAACGATGGGTCAGGAGAAGGTCCAGGAATGAGAAATACCTGCAGTTCTGTCCCTCACATTGCTGCACATTGCATCTTCTTCTGCCTTGACAGATGTTCCACAGCATCCTGCCACTCTCTACCCAGACTCCAGTATCCTCACATCTTCCCCCTCCCTCACCCAACTGGGCACATGTGATTGAATAACTTACATTCATATCAAACTTTCTAGCTTTCAGAGTATCATAAATATACAAATAATACATAAATATTAAATTATCTCGTGTGACCCTCTTAAAAAAAAAATCCTTTGGAGTTGTCAGTATTCTCTCTCATTCACCAAATGAAAAAAGTGCCTTCCCAGCATGTGACTTCCTCAAAGTCACCCACAAGTGGGTATCAGAGCCAGGCTTCCTGCTTTCAGACCCAGGACACTTTCCATGATGGCTCTGTGTCTGTCCATGAGTCTTCACTCTGGTGACTCAAGGTGAGAGTCCAGCCAGCAGAGCATTTTTGCCAGGCCATTCCCATTGTGCCTCCTGCCATGTTGTAGACATTTTGTTAGCTCCATGGATAGGTTAGAAATGACAAAGGCAGCCTTGGAGGAAAAGAGAAACTGCCAAAAAGAAGTATAAATCTTGAGGAAAGGAGAGTGAATGCTCATCTGCTTGGCTAATGATAAAGAGGAACCTGCAGTGTTATAGGGCTAATGGTAGGTTTGTATACCAGTTCCCAAATTTGTTTTTTGTTTTTTGTTTTTTGTTTTTAAGCAATTCACTTGAAGGCTTAGGAGAGAGACTGATATGAAAATCTTTATTTAAATAGGAAATATTTCTCAACCATCATACTCCCCTCCAACCTTATTTGCTAAAACATATATCTGTCTCTTCTTGCTCAAAAAGCTTTCTGCTTCCAGGATCAAAAACAACCCTTTGTCTGGCATTTCAATCTCTTCATAATCTGCCTTAGATTTATCTTTTTATACTGATTTTATATTATCTCTTTCTGCCCATGGTAATCTCTGTTCTAGAAAAATTGACTTCTTAAATGTTCTCTTTTTATGGCAATCCATTTATGGCATTGGCTTGGTGATGAGACATAGGCTGGAATTCAAACATGGAATTCTCTGTCTTGTTCTTCTGAAATCCCTCACCTTCTTTAAGGCCCTACGCAAGTGTTATACCTATGTTCTTTCCTCATTCCTCAGTTATTGGTGACTCATCTCATTGTTTAATGTCTATTTTATATGTAGTTTGTATCTTTTTATGCATGTACTCTTATACAAATACATGTCATTTTTTCCACAGAAGAATGTAGGCTCCTTTAGGTCAGGGATAACTTTTGGTTTTGTCTTTTTATCCATAAATCCCAGCATGTATTAAGTGCTTAGCAACTACTTATTTCTTTCCTTCTTCCCTTCCTTTTTATCCCCAGCACCTAGAACTTGGTATATAGTATGTCCTTAGTAAATGATTGTTAATTTTTTTTTAAATTTTTTTCCCCCCTGAGGCTGGGGTTAAGTGACTTGCCCAGGGTCACACAGCTAGGAAGTGTTAAGGTCCTCCTGAATTCAGGGCTGGTGCTCTATCAAATGCGCCACCTAGCTGCCCCCATGAGTGTTAAATTTAATGAAATTACTTTAAAGGTGAGGAATACCCAAAGTAAGGATGGTGAGTAAGTGTGGTGGGGCCATAATTTCCCCTTTGTGGATTCCATATGGAACAGGAAGCTTTCAGAAGTAATAAGTTAGTCTAGATCAGCGATGTCAAAATCAAATGGAAACCATGGCCATTAAATCAATTCCTGTGAACTGCATTTTGATTCAGAAAATCTCATATTAACATTATCTGTATTTTATTGCATTTTTATTTATTTTACTAAATGCTTCCCAATTACATTTTTAAAAAAAATTATTATAGCTTTTTATTTACAAAACATGCATGGGTAATTTTTTCAGCATTGACTCTTGCAAAACCTTCTGTTCCAAATTTTCCCCTCCTTCCCCCCACCCCCTCCCCTAGATGGCAGGTAGTCCAATACAAGTTAAATATATTAAAATATATGTTAAATCCAATATACGTATACATAGTTATACAGTTATATTGCTGCACAAGAAAAAAATTGGATCTAGAAAGAAAACAAAAATGCAAGCAAACAATAACATAAAGCGTGAAAATTAGTACCACACTCAGTTCTCATGTTGTCTCTCTGGGTATAGATAGCTCTTTTGTAGAGCCATCTACACTCTCCAATTGTAGAACAATTGGAACTGGTTTGAATCATCTCATGGTTGAAAAGAGCCATGTCCATCAGAATTGATTGTTGTATAATTTTGTTGTTGTCGTGTATAATGATCCCCTGGTTCTGCTCATTTCACTCAGCATCAGTTCATGCAAGTCTCTCCAGGCCTTTCTGAAATCATCCTGCTGGTCATTTTTTTATAGAACAATAATATTCCATAACATTCATATATCATAAATTATTCAGCCATTCTCCAATTGATGGACATCATCACTTAGTTTCCAGTTTCTAACCGCTACAAAAAGGGCTGCCACAAACATTTTTGCACATACAGGTCCCTTTCCCTCCTTTAAGATTTCTTTGGAATATAGTCCCAGTAGAAACACTGCTGTGTCAAAGGGTATGCACAGTTTGATAATTTTGATAGCATAGTTCCAAATCGCTCTCCAGAATGGTTGGATTCGTTCACAATTCCACCATCAAAATTTTCTATTTTGTGATCAGTAGTGATCTCTAGTTCTTCTTTAGTCACAAATTCCTTCTTCCTCGACAAATCTGAGAGGTAAACTATCCTATGTTTTTCTAATTTATTTATAATCTCATTCTTTATGTATAGATCATGAACCCATTTTGACCTTATCTTAGTATATAGTGTTAAGTGTGGGTCAGTGTCTAGTTTCTGCTACACTAGTTTCCAATTTTCCCAGCAATTTTTGTCAAATAGTGAATTCTTATCCCAAAAGTTGGGGTCTTTGGTTTTGTCAAACACTAGATTACTATAGTTATTGACTATTTTGTACTGTGAACCTAACTTATTCTACTTATCAACTAGTCTATTTCTTAGCCAGTAACAAATGGTTTTGATGACTGCTGGTTTATAATATAGTTTTAGATCTGGTACAGCTAAGCCACCTTCATTTGATTTTTTTTTTTTCATTAGTTCCCTTAAAATTCTTGACCTTTTGTTCTTCCAGATGAATTTTGTTGTTATTTTTTCTAGGTCAGTAAAATAGTTTCTTGGGAGTTTGATTGGTATAGCACTAAATAATTAGATTAGTTTAGGTAGTATTGTCATTTTTATTATATTCACTCGACCTATCCAAGAGCACTTGACATTTTTCTATTTGGTTAGATCTGACTTTATTTGTGTGGAAAGTGTATTGTAGTTTTGCTCATATAGTTCCTGACTTTCCCTTGGCAGATAAGATTCCCAAATATTTTATATTATTTGCAGTTATTTTAAATGGAATTTCTCTTTGTATCTCTAGCTGTTGGATTTTGTTGGTGACATATAAGAATGCTGATGATTTATGTGAATTTATTTTGTATCCTGTAACTTTACTAAAGTTGTGGATTATTTCTAATAGCTTTTTAGTTGATTCTCTGGGGTTCTCTAAATATACCTTCATATCATCTGCAAAGAGTGATAATTTGGTTTCCTCATTACCTACTCTAATTCCTTTAATCTCTTTTTCATTTCTTATTGCCAAAGCTAGCATTTCTAATACAATATTGAATAGTAATGGTGATAGTGGGCAACCTTGTTTCACTCCTGATCTTATTGGGAATGGTTCCAGTTTATCCCTATTACATATGATGCTTGCTGATGGTTTTAAATAGATGCTAGTGACTATTTTAAGGAAAAGCCCATCTATTCTTGTACTCTCTAGAGTTTTTAATAGGAATGGATATTGGATTTTATCAAATGCTTTTTCTGCATCTATTGAGAAAATCATATGGTTTTTATTAATTTGGCTATTGATGTAGTCAATTATGCTAATAGTTTTCCTAATTTGAATCAGCCTACATTCCTGGTATAAATCCTACTTGGTCATGGTGTATTATCTGGGGGATGATTTTCTGCAATCTCTTTGCTAATATTTTATTTAAGTTTTTGCAGCAATATTCAATAGGGAGATTAGTCTATAATTTTCTTTTTCTGTTTTCATCCTACCTTGTTTAGGTATCAGTACCATGTCTGTGTCATAAAAAGAATTTGGTAGGATTCTTTCATTCCCTATTTTTTCCAATAGTTTATAAAGTATTGGAGTTAAATGTTCTTTAAATGTTTGGTAGAATTCACATGTAAATTCATCTGGTCCTGGGTATTTTTTCTTAGGAAGTTGATTAGTAGCTTGTTATATTTCTTTTTCTAAAATAGGACTATTTAAGCAATTTACTTCCTCCTCTGTTAATCTGGGCAATATATATTTTTGTAGGTAGTCATCCATTTCACTTAGGTTATCAAATTTATTGGTATAAAGTTGGGCAAAGTAATTCCTAATTATTGCTCTAATTTCCTCTTCATTGGTGGAAAGTTCTCCTTTTCATTTTTAAGACTAACAATTTGATTTTCCTCTTTCCTTTTTCTAATCAAATTTATTAAAGGATTATCTGTTTTGTTGGTTTTTTTCATAAAACCAATTCTTAGTTTTATTTATTCAATAGTTTTTTACTTTCAGTTTTATTAATCTCTTTTTATTTTTAGAATTTCAAGTTTGGTATTTGATTGGGAGGTTTTAATTTGTTCTTTTTCTAGCTTTTTTAGTTGCAAGCCCAATTCATTGATCTTCTCTTTCTCTATTTTATGCAAATAAACATTTAGAGATGTAAAACTGCTGAGAAGAAAGTGTACTTCGCTTTCTCAATTCAATTTTCTCCAAAGATCTATCATACCTAACTTCTAGTATTCTGTTTACCTCTTTAACTTCTTTCTTATTTATTTTGTAGTTTGATTTATCTAATTCTGAGAGTGCAAGGTTGAGATCTCCCATTATTATAGTTTTTCTGTCTATTTCTTCTTGTAGCTCTCTTAACTTCTCCTTTAGAAATTTCCATGCTAGGGGCAGCTAAATGGCTCAGTGGATAGAGCACCAGGCCTGAAGTCAGGAAGACCTGAGTTCAAATCTGGTCTCAGATACCTAACACTTCCTAGCTGTGTGACCCTGGGCAAGTCACTTAACCCCAATTGCCTCAGCCCAAAAAAAAAAAAAAAAGAAAGAAAAGAAAAGAAATTTCCATGCTATACCACTTGGTGCCTATATATTTAGTATTGATATTGCTTCATTGTCTATGGTACCCTTTAGCAAGATATAGTTTCCTTCCTTATATCTTTTAATTAGATCGATTTTTGCTTTTGCTTACTCTGAGATCTGGATGGCTACCCCCTGGTTTTTTTTAGTTTTTTTTTTACTTCACTTGAAGCATAATAGATTCTGTCCAACCTTTATGTGCTTCTGGCTCTTCCTGGAGATAGGGGACTAATTCATATGTCTTCTTGATCCAAAAGTGTACAATAACTTCAAAAAACCCCACTAGTTCCTAGGCACACATCCCAGAGAAGTGTTTATTGGAGTAGGAATAACCTCATAGGGTGTTTATATCATGAGTTTCCCATGTTCTTTTTCCTAAAATTAATCAATATCACCAAAACACAGCTGCTGAATGCAAGAAAAGACAGTCCACTATTGCATACCCTGAGTTTCAGAAGGAAGGCTCCCAATTCTCTTAAGGAAAGCTGGATTGGGGAGAAAATTCCAGCAGAAAGGGGCTTTTCCTAAGCAGTCAACCAACAAACCAGCCTCTACTGAAGGCAAAATATCTGTCTTAGCCAAAGTCTTTTCTCATGGCATCTTGCATCAGAAAGCAGACAGTAATCTCAGTTAGAAAATATAACCAAAAAAAAAGTTTCCTGGGCTTCAGTTAATATTTTATGTAATTTTTAACTATTGGAAGGCCCAAAGAATCCTTCAGTGAATTAGGAAACATTTATTAAACTCTCACTAGAGACTATATTTATGCACTGTGTTAAACTCTGGGGGTACAAAGACAAGATTGAAAGTCTCTTCCATCAAATAGCTTACATTCTATCAAGGGAAACAATCTACCATCCCTTTCTCTCAACCCTTCCCACAATTCCCTTGTATTTAATTGATGCATCTTTTATATTCTTGTGTGTATAAGAACATTTCTTGAGGATGGGGACTGTTGTATTTTTGGTTTTGTATCACTAACCCTTAGATACAAAATTTGCCCCAAGTTAGTACAAATTAATTTTGTAGGGGATGCAGTAATACCTGGGGATGTCTAGAAAGGCTTCAAGGCAAAAGGCATCACTTGAACCACACCCTAAAGAAATTCTGAAAAGTGGATCTTTTGGAACGCATTGGGGCTGTGGTGGTGGCGGTGAATGAAGCCATACAAAGGCTCAGAGATGGAGATGAAGGCCAATTGGGTTGGACTATGGTGGAGGGTATGAAGTAGTTAAGACTGGAGCCATGTACAAAATAGAAATTCACGTTCACAGGAAGAGGCAGTAGGGATCCACAACAGGTCACTGAGCCAGATATTGGTAGAAACTGTACTTTGAGAGTATTACTTTGCTAGCTGAGTGGAGAATGAATTTGGGTAGTGAGAAACTTAAATTGTAGACCCATTAGATAGCTACTGCAATATTCCAAGTCAGAGGTAATGAGGGCCTGAGCTAGATGTGATGGCCATTGGATTGGAGAAAAGAAGATAAATATGAGAAATATTGTAGAGATTAAAAAAAAGATAAGATTTGGCAATAGAATATGAATAGTGGGTGAATAAGAGTCAAGTCCTTGAATCTGAGCCAGGATTTTTTAATTCTTGTCTTTGTTATTAGACCTAATAATATGAACTTAACCCTCTATCTTCTCCTTTCTCACTGCTTCTTTGGACCCCATTTGTAACTATTTAAATCAGTTAGATGGACCCACTCCCTCAATGCATGTCTATCCTTGTCATATCTTCGGATACACCATAATATGCATTTGTAATCCAAAGAACAAACACACATGACAGATAGGGAAGAAACACAGAAACAAGAAGGACTTCCAATGACAGCTCAAGATGTGCAGAACAAAAAGAACATTATAATATACATGTGTATTGTTCAGTTGTTTCAGTCATGTCCAACTCTTTTTTTTTAATCTTCAATTGTATTTTATTTTCAAATACATGTAAATATAGTTTTCAACATTTGTTTTTGTAAGAATTTGTGTTCCAAATATTTTTCCCTCTTTCCCTTACCTCCTCCTTCTCCAAGTAAGCAATCTGATATTGTTTGAATATATTATGTGCAATGCTTTTAAATATATTTCCATATTTGGGATATTGTGCAAAGAAAAATCCGATCAAAGGGGAAAAAACCATGAGAAAGAAAGAAACAAACAAAGAAACAAAAAGGAAAATACTATGCTTCAATCCATATTCATTCTCCATAGTTCTCTTTCTGGATGTGGATGGCACTTTCCATCCCTAGTCTATTGGAATTGCTTTGAATCACCGCATTAATGCCCAACTCTTTATTGACCCCATTTGGGGTTTTCTTGGCAAAGATCCCAAAGTGATTTGCCATTTCCTTCTCCACCTCATTTTACAAATGGGGAAACTGAGGCAAATAGGTGACTTGCCCAGAATTATACAGCTAGTGTCTGAGATCAGATTTGAACTCAGGTCTTCTTGATTCTATCTCCTATGTCCCCTGGCTACTCTGTATACATGTACATATGCATATGTATACATATGTATATGTTCATGTGTGTGTATGTAAGTATTATGAGACATCTAGGTAAACTAATAGATAGAACAGTAGACCAAGAGTCAAGAACAACTGATTCAAATCCTGCCTTGGGTACTTGTTAGCTATGTGCCCCTACATAATTCACTTACCTGTTATCTGCCTCAGTTTCCTAATCTTCAAAATGGGGCTAATAATAGCACTTTTACCCCAGGGTTGTTGCTAGGCTTAAAATGAGATAATGAGAAAATATTGGTAAAGTTTTTTTTTTCAAACCATAAAGTGCTATGTAAATAATAGCTCCATTAATAATGATGATGATGATGATGATATAGGGTGTTGTAATATAGTGAACTCAGGAGAGAGTAAATGTTCTACATTGGGTAATCTCAGCCTAAGTAGGGGGAAACGACAGTTGTCAACATTCAGAGAGAGCTACAGAGTTCATCTGGGGCTTGAGGGGGATCAATTTGGGGTGGACCTCTTACATAACTAAGTGTCCCATAGACCAGAGCACTCTAAACTTCAGCTTTCATCGCTTTGTTTTCCAGAGTTTCTGGGGGAGAGCTCTTTGACTTCCTGGCACAGAAAGAGTCTTTGAGTGAGGAAGAAGCAACCAGTTTCATTAAACAAATCCTGGAAGGTGTTAACTATCTGCATGCCAAGAAAATTGCTCACTTTGACCTCAAGGTAAGTGGAAGGAGGTGGAGGGCAAGTTTGCTATATTGGCTTTTATAGAATTATAAATATATTAAGAATTGAAAAAGATCTGAGAGCACATAATTCAGTCCCCCCATTTTATTATGTTATTTTGAGGTTTTTATCAATGTCCTTTGTTTTTCATAGGATAATTGAAAGGGCCCTTATTCAGTCCAATTCATCTCATTTTACAGATGAGGAACTGGAGGCCTAGATAGGGAGGGAAACAGCCAAATTATAAGCTTCCTTCATATCTTTCATGTAGCCGTGTAGGGCACTATAGGAAAATTTCTATATAAACTTTGAATGAGCCATTTTGCAACAAGTGAGTATGTTTAGATAGTCAAGAAGTATCTTTAATTAGTAAAGTTTATGCTGTGGATGAGGGCTGCAAAAGATTCTTTGCTTCCTACTTAATTCTCTCTATTGCTTTTATTTTCCCCCAAAGGATATAAATCTAGCAGCTATATACCTGTTATCCCACTTCCCTAAACCACAAAAAATATTAAAAAGGAGTAGTACATTCAAATATAAGAAAGCTCATTCTGTACCCAAAGACCTCTCTGAGTGAATGAATGATGGTATTCTTAGAGATCCCTAGAGAATCAACTAACAAAACTACTAGAAACAATTCACAACTTTAGCAAAGTTGCAGGATACAAAGTAAATCCACCTAAATCATCAGCATTTCAATATAAATATGTATACAGGTGAAAATGCTCCCCAGAGAAGGGGGTGTTTTGGGAGTCACAAGGATGATGAGTTGATCCAGAGGGCTGCCATGGCATGCTCTTTCCAGAAATAATGGTGAGAAAGGCAATATTGACTGATTAATTACTGAGCCCAGAGCAAGAAGGGGTTGGCGGTAGATACTGCAGCAGCAGGGCAGAACCTTAAAACTAGAGTGTGGCAGGAAAAAAAGCTAAGCATTAAGTTTGTTCAGCCTTAAAATTTAATCCTTTCCTGAATGGCAATTCAGGAATTAGCTCAGCAGTCAAGTAACTGAGATTTATGTATGGAATCATAGAACATGATTCTGGAAGAGAATAATAAGGCTGGAAGAGGCCTTAGAGATTTCTTGGACCAGCCTCCCATTTCCCTGAGGAAGAAAGAGAAATCCTAAGACATTAAGTGATTTTGGCAAAGTGAGAATAAACCCAGATCTCCGGCCACCAGAAGCCAACCAGTCATAAACCACCTCATGGCCTGACAAACTTTGCCTTTGTCAGCTGTTGGTGAAGTCTGTGGAAGATGTTGCAGGAGGCTTTATAAAATAATGTTCGTGTGATCATAGATTTCGGTCTGGATGGTGCCATTGGGGTAATCTGATCTAACCCCTTTATTTTATGGAGGAGAAACCTGCGGTCCAGAGCCGTAACACAGTTTTCCCAGAACACCACAGGTATTTAGTGGCAGAGCCAGGATTCAGTCCCACGGCCTCAGAATCCAAATCAAACATTCTTTCCACTGTTCTCTGCTTCATGGCAGAAGGGTGTCTCCTAGAGAATCGATAGATTGAACAGACCGATGAGCCCAGTGCAGTAGTAAGAGCAGGAAATAAATGATCTGGATTGAGCCAGGCTCTGCCTTTCTGGTAAACACTATGCACAATCAACATGTTTTTATGTCTGGGTTGGCTCGAGATGCATACCTTCAAACAGGCTCCTTTTGTCATTCCTCCTACAAAGCTATCTGGCCAGGTCAGAATGAAGATTGCATGACATCAGACTTAGGCAGCCGCCAACAAGTGTGTTATTGGTTGAACTTCTATTTTACTCATTTTATCTCCGGGAAATGACTTGATTTGCATAAATGAAAGCACTTTTTCCCCACCTTAGAAGTGAATGAAAGGAAAGTGTTTGTTTAGGAGTTTTGGCCCTTGAGCAAATTGAAAAACAGTCTTGTGATGGCTTGTTGGATGAACCAAGGGATTTTACAAGACTCCGCGCATAGTAGGTGCTCAATAAACACTTGCTGATTCCTGGGGGGAAACCCATGCTGATGTGGTTTGTGAGTAATCTCTCCACCTGGTCATCCCCACCACCAAGGTTTAATCTGGAAATATCTGGAGAGTGAGGAAGTTAGTAACCTCTCAAAATGTCCCTTAGGAGAGGATGGGGAGCTCTTTAGTTCCCCACCTTGGGAGAGCCCTTTAGCTCATGACTTTGGTCTTCCCCACAGAGAGGATGGTAGGAATTCAGAAGGATGGTGCAGTTGTGTGGTTAACCAACAGGCAAACTGTCACGGCGGAAATATGCTCAGAAGAGTCAGCCTGTAGGTGAGAGATTTCTTTCAGAATAATAAGTAGGGATTTTTGTAATTGGAGGAAATCATTTGAAGAGGCAGGGTAGTGGGAGAAAGGGAGCACCTCTGTGTGAGTCTCTAGAGGTGGTGGTTCAGTGCTGGGTAAAGGTGAGTGTGATGGCTTCATGTCCCTTCCCTAAAAACTTCACTGGCCCCACACTAATTAAGGCTTTGTAGTACAACTTCATGCTATGTCTTAATCACGATCCTTTAGCATCCTTTACTTTTCTATACTACCGATTCCTAGTTCCCTTTTTATAAAGGGTTCATGGGTAGAAGTACCCATTATATAGAATATTTTTTCAGTCTAGAGAAGTCTTGTGCAAATACAGGAATATTGAAGGCTATTCAGAAACATTAGTCATATTGTGACTTGAGAGAAGCAGAATTACCTATTTTCCATATGTTTTCAGAATCTTCAGGAAAAAAAAGTTTTAAAAGTCTGGATGATTCCCCAGCACTTTGGTATGAGTTCTTGGTTTCATTTATTTTATTAGCATTTATTATTATATTATAATTATATTATATTATTATCATAGGCAACTTGATTTTTGTCTCTCAGAGGTTGTTTGTACTTGCATAAATGTTGAAAGTCCCCAGATTTTAATCAATTAAATTCAATTTAAAAAGCATTTATTTAAGTACCTTCTATGTGCTAAACATAGTGATAAGCAGGAATAAAAATTCAGAGAAAATGAAAATAGACTCAGCCCCTGAGAACTTTTCATCCTTTCAAGGGGAGGTGACATCCAAGCTCAAACAGGACTGAGTTGACTTTTCCTTGTTACAGTCCTAGTACTACTTAACAGCTCTAATTGCAGGTTATCTTATTGATTTGGTTAACAAAATACCTTACCTGGTCCTTTCATGAAATATCATATACTCTGCACTCATCAGCATGATAGTACTGACATAGTCACTTTATTTTGGGTCCCTTGAAACAAGTCATTAAGACTAAATGTGCACAGTGCCTAGCACTAAATCCTGGGATACAGAAAGAGGTAAAAGACAGTTCCTAACCTCAGCAAGCTTACAATTAACTTTAGGAGGTATCATGCAAACAAATGTATACAAAACAAGCTATATTTAGGATAAATATGAAATAATTTAAAGAGGGAAGGTGCTGGGATTAAGAAGGGTTTGCTGAAGGCTTACTGTAGAAGGTGGGATTTTAATTGAAGGGAAGTCAGTAGGCAGAATGGAGGAGAGAAAGTGTTCTGGACATGAGGAAATGGCCCGAGTCAGGAAATGGAGTGTCTTAGATTAATCAAGAGGTCAGTATAACTGGAACAAAGGGGTAGAGTTTGGGAGGGGGAGAAGGTAAGGTGTAAGGAAGCTAGAAAAGCAGTAAAGGGCTAGGTTGTGAAGGGCTTTGAATGCCAAACAGAGCATTTTATATTTGCCTCTGGAGGCAATAGGAAGCCACTAGAGTTTGTTGAGTGGAGAGTGATATGATTAGATCTGTGTTTTAGGAAAATCACTTGAGTGACTGGATTGGAGAGGGGGGACTTGAAGAATACTATTGCAATAATCAAGACCTAGCTAAGTTCTTATTAACTAATGGGCAAGCCTTTTTTAGTCTCACCCCAGAAGCCTACAGAAGAGGAATAAGGTACAAGGAGGTTGGAAAGTTGATTGTTGGATATAATAAGAAGTCATTTCACCTGATTCTAACAATTGATGGATTTTCTCATGTCCATGATATCACATCAGCCAAGGAAAACCCAAATATTGTTTCCTGAGTCTGAAATTTTCCCTAAAACAGTCACCTCAATCCTTTCTTGAGAATACTTTTCCTAATTCCAATGGAATTGGGATGGAAAATGCCATCTGCATTCAGATAGATAACTATGGTGACTGAATATGGATCTAAGAAGAATATTTTTACCTTTTTTTGTTGTTGTTTGTTTGCTCGTTTTTTCTTTTTCATGTTTTTTTCCCCTTTTGATCTTATTTTTCTCGCACAGAATGTCAAAGGTGGAAATATGTTTAAAAGAATGGCACATATTTAATCTATGTCAGATTGCTTGCTATCTTGGGGATGGGAGAGGGAAGGAGAAAAAAATCTTACAAAAATGAATATGGAAATGAGTATGGAAAACTATTTTACATGTATTTGGAAAAATAAAATACTATTGAAAAAACTAAATTTAATTTAAAAAATAAAGATAATACCTGCCCTACAACCTCATACCCTGTCTACCACAGTATCCTATTTCTCTTCCCAAAAAACAAACTACTCTAATTACCTTGGTAAATTTCTGTTGGAGAAATGTCTGTGTTCTAAGCTATTCAGCAGATTACTTCAAATTATCAAAGGCTCCTATATTTTTTGCTTTGTCCTATCTAAGATTGAAATATTGCTGAGCGGCCCACAAGAGCCTAAGGTACTATACCTCTCCCAGATTGATCTCATTCAGCTCTGAGAAGCCTAGGGAAAGGTGTAAATACTGGTCTCAGGGCATATCTGTCAACATTTATTTGTTCATTCCTTCAACAAGCATTTATTAAATACTATGTGTCAAGCACTATGTTGGGTGATGGAAATACAAAGATGAAAACAAAACGGTTAGTGCCCTCAGTTCTGTTAGGGAGAAACCAAAAGTGAAAGTAAATACAAAATAAATATAAGATAAATACAAAGTTTTCAAGGGAGGAGACACTAGTAACTGGAAGGATCGAGTTAGGTCATTATAGGAATAAGCCATTTTTGCAGTAGTTTGAGCAAGAGGTGATGAAGTCCTGAACTAGAAAGAGAAGGGAGTATATCTTAGAGATGTAATGGAGAGAGAGTCAAATAGACAAGATGTGGGAGTGATGAAGATGGGAATCCAAGATGACCCCTGGATTGTGAGCCTGAATGACTGGAGAGATAGGGGTTGTTGTTGGTTGGTTGTTCTCAAAAAAGGCCTGACCTCAGGGAGGGGATGCCAGGACACACAAGTGAGTTGGATTTAAGTGAGGAAGGGCTGGGCAAGGTCACCTGCCTCACTCTCCCCTCCAGAGCCACTGGGTCCAGTGGCCAGATATAGGAGATGACCCTGGATGAAATGAAGAACTCAGACTTTTTAAGCTAAGACCTCCCACAGGTCTGCTTGACTGAGGATGCACCAGTTCAGTGATTAAAGCTAGGTACAAATGAGACAAAGAATTTCCTCTTACTTTCAACATGAAGAGGGAAGTTAGAAGGGAAAGTTCAGATAGAAAAATAAGGAGTTCTGTTTTGGTTATGGCATATTTGAAAGGCCTTCCTGATTTCTGGTTGGTGGTTTAGTTGGTGAATGGTGATGAGAAAATAGAATTCATAAAAGAACTGGCTCATGAAAGACTGGATCTATGGATCTGATCACCATGTGCATATTAAATCCCATAAGAATTGATGAGATAAGAGGGATAAGAACAGGCCAGAGTTTTGGGGGATAATCATAGCTAATAACAACAACAGTTAGCATTTATATAGTGCTTTAAGGTTTGCACCTTATTTTATCTTATTTTATTCTCACAGTAACCCTGGGAGATAGATAGGTGCCTTTATCTCCCTTTTATAAATGAGGACATAGAGATTAATTCACTTGTCCAAGGCCATGCAACCAGTAAGCAAGGCTGGGTTTGAACATAAATCTTCTTGACTCCAAGTCTAGTGTTTTGTATGCTGTCCCCCAGTTACCTAATGATTAGGCCATGGATAATGATCCCACAAAAGGGAAAGAGGATTGATCACATAGGAGAAGAACCAAGAGAGAATTTTGCTAAGAAAGAGAATCAAATGAACTGATCCTAGGCTAGGTCCATGTATTATGAGTTGAATACTAATAAGAATGATGAAATTGGAGTCAGAGATTCCAAGTCCAAGTGCCAGCTCTATCATGCAATGTGATCCTGGGCAAGCCCCTTCATTTCTCTGGGCCTCATTTTCCTTGTCTGTAAAAGAATGGAATAAATTAATTTCTGAGGTGCTTTTTAGCTCTGATGCCATGATTCATTTGATAGTCACATGTTATAGAGATGATAGAAAATTATCAAGCCATGAGAATTGATGAGATCACTAGGAGAACAAAGAAGATTCAGATTAGAACTTGGGGGATGCTCACAGTTAATAATAATACCTAGCATAGCAATAGAATGAATAAATGAATGAAGCATTTTTAAAGGAGTCAAAGGGCATTTATTAAGCCAGACACTGTGCTAAAATCCTGAGGAGTGTCCTGGAGTCAGAAAAACTTGAGTTCAAATCTGATCTCAGACACTTAACACTTCCTAGCTATGTGACCCTGGGCAAATCATTTAATCCTAATTGCCTTAGCAAGAAAAAAAATAAACAAATAAATTCTGAGGGACAAAACCATTCAAGGAACTCATATTCTAATGGAGATGCCATGAGTACAATTAAATATATTCAAGATACATTTTGAGTCCCACTCAAGATTCAATTGAAAAAATGAAACTGTTACAGACTTCACAGAGCTTTATTTTATTTTTTTTACTAAAGCTTTTTATTTTCAAAATATATGCATGGATAATTTTTCAACATTGATCCTTGCAAAACCTTGTGTTCCAAATTTTCCCTTCTTCCCCTTCCCCTTCCTCTAGATGGTAAGTAATCCAATATATGTTAAACATGTTAAATTATATGTTAAATCCAATATATGTACACATGCTTATATAAATCCTTTGCTGCACAAGAAAAATCAGATCAAAAAGGAAAAAAAAATGAGAAAGAAAACAAAATGTTAAGCGAAGAACAACAAAAAGAGTGAAAATACTATGTTATGATCCACCCTCAGTTCCCACAGTTCTCTCTCTGGAGGTAGATGGCTTTCTTCATCATAAGATCATTTTTACTGGCCTCAATCATCTCATTGTTGAAGAGAGCCACATCCATCAGAATTGTTTGTCGTATAGTCTTGTTATTGCCCTATACAATGATCTCCTGGTTCTGCTCAATTTACTTTGCATCAGTTCATATAAATAAATCTCTCTAAGCCTCTCTGAAATCATCCTGCTGGTCATTTTTTACAGACCAATAATATTCCACAACATTCATATACCATAATTTATTCAGCCATTTTCCAATTGATAGGCATACACTCAATTTCCAGTTTCTTTTTTTTTTTTTTAATAGCTTTTTATTTACAAAACATATGCATGGGTAATTTTTCAAAACTTTCTGTTCCAACTTTTCCCCTCTTTCCCTCCACCCCCTCCCCTAGATTGCAGGCAGTTCAATACATGTTAAAAATGTTAAAGTATATGTTAAATACAATATATGTATACATATTTATACAGTTGTCTTATTGCACAAGAAAAATCGGATTTAGAAAGAAGGTAAAAATAGCCTGGGAAGAAAAACAAAAATGCAAGCAGACAATAACAGAAGGAGTAGAAATGCTATGTTGGGGTCCACACTCATTTCCCAGTGTTCTTTCTGTGGGTATAGCTGGTTCTGTTCATCACTGATCAATTAGAATTGAATTGGATCCTCTCACTGCTGAAAAGAGCCACGTCCATCAGAATTGATCATTGTATAATCTTATTGCTGCTCTGTATAATGATCTCCTGGTTCTGTTCATTTCACTCAGCATCAGTTCATGTATGTCTCTCCAGGCTCTCTGTATTCATCCTGCTGGTCTTTTCTTACAGAACAATAATATTCCATAATATTCACATACCATAATTTACCCAACCATTCTCCAATTGATGGGCATACACTCAGTTTTCAGTTTCTGGTCACTACAAAAAGGGCTGCCACAAACATTCTTGCACATACAGGTCCCTTTCCCTCCTTTAAGATCTCTTTGGAATATAAACCTAGTAGTAACACCGCTGGATCAAAGGGTATTCAGTTTGATAACTTTGGGGGCATAGTTTCCAATTGCTATTCAGAATGGCTGGAATGGAGTTTTATTCTAGTGGGAAAGACTATACATATTGGACATCTGAGCAGAGGGGAGAGATATTTTATTTTGAGAAGTCTCAGGGATATGAATGAGGAAGTTGATTGATAGGTCCTTCTCAATAATAATGGTGGTATTGGTTTGATTATGGTTCCAAGAGAAAGAAGTAGAAAGGGGTGGGGTAGATAATATGAAAATAGTTAGCATTAAGCTAGCACTTTAATGTTAACCAAGTGCTTTCTTTTTGTTATTTCTCTTGGTCTCATAACAAGCCTGCTAAGGAGCTGCAACTATTATCATTACCATTTTGCAGATGAGGAAGCTAAGAAATTAAGTAATTTTCTTGGGGTCATGAAGCTAGTAAGTATCTGAGACATCCTTTGAACTCGGGTCTTCCTGACTCCACATGAGCACTCTATACACTGTACCACCTTGATTCAGATAACAAAAAGATATCCAGGGTAGAATGCAATGCATTTCTGAGACCAGCTACATACAGTGAGCCATGTGAGTTTGTTGTCCTGAACACACAAACATGACAGCCCCAGATAGATGTTCCAAAATGGAGAGGGTGATGAGAGAACTGAGCTTTCCCTTAATATAAAACCAACCCGATCTGGGCCCAGGAAATGTGGTGGACTGGTGGCCCTTACACAAAGCTAAATGAGGAAGGAGAAGGTAGAACAGGGTTAAACTGTAGGAGGATTTACCCCCTGACTTAAAGAGTTGGATACCATACAGGCCACATTCAAATTCTGTCTTGGGACCAAGTGGAAGAGAGGGAAAGAAGAAAGGAAGAAACACTATTTCTGGCTTCCCGGGGGCTCTTTCTTCCAAATGCTTAGTCCTTTACTGTCCAAGAGAAGCCTCCCAGTTTACCTCTGAGGAAAGCTGAGTGGAGGTGGGCTTAGAACCATGTGGAAGAGGCAGGATTGGATGTAAAAATGTGTAAAGTTGTTAGATAAGGCTGCTCTGACGTGGGCGCCTTGAAATAGGGTACCGAGAAGCCAGACTGGTGATTCTTGTAAGTCATCCCATTTCTTCTTTTATCTCTTCCACATCCTTCCAAAAGGAAATTGAATTCACCATTTCATTGCATGCCCAGATTTGGAATGATGCCTTAAGACATCATTCTATAAATGACGCATCTGGTTTCACAGAATAAAAGCCTGGTTTTTACAGGCATCTACAAAATGCTAATCAGGCATATATTTTTAAATGATAACCAGACTAACAAAAAGAGTCCCTCTGATTCTGTCACTGATGTATGCAATCTTGCTTTAGGGTAACAAGGATCAACCACCAAAAAGAAAAAAAATAAGACCCCTAAAAACAAAGCGACAAGCAAAGTATAATAGAAATTAATTAGATGAAATAATATTTAGAGCGTTTTTATTTGTATTGTGAAAAGAAACAAATACAGTGACAGTGATTGTTTCATTCTCATCACTGGAGAATATAGGAGGGGGGGCAGGGTGATATTACATATAAATGAATTTTCCATATAACTGAGACATAACCTTTCAGATGGCAAGGAAGTAGCATTTAAGTTAGTGAGACCTCAAGCTGTGGTGGAAAGAATGCTGAATTTAGGATGACAAGAAATGGTGATCTGGAGCCCATTCTATTAGTGTGACCTTGGACATGTCACCTTTATTCCTTGGCGTCCTCATCTATAAAATATAACTGGGTGCTTTCTGAAGTCACTTCTGGTCTAAGTCCATGATCCTATGACTAGATTTATCCCTAAGGACCTTTGTTGTTTGATCATTTTCAGTCATGTCCAGCTCTTCATGACCCCATTTGGAGTTTTCTTGGTAGAAATACCGGAATAATTTGCCATTTCCTTCTCCAACTCATTTTACAAATGAGAAAACTGGAGCAAACAGAACTAAGTGACTTGCCTAGGGTCACACAGCTAGGAAGTGTCCAAGGCAAGGTTTGAACTCACATGTTCCTGACTAGACACTGTATCCTATCCACTGTGCTATCCAACCATCCTTGATCCCTTACAGCTTTATAAGTATGACCCTGTAAATTAAAGAATTTGAATCTGTTGGGTCTAATCGGTTCAATGAAAGAATCTGGATTGGGAAGGACAGTTGTTAAAGGGAGGATAATGTCAGCTTAGAGGGCAAGGGAAAAGTAAAAAATCTGCGGTTCTGTCCCGGTCTCCACCATCTACAAGGCTGGCCCTGTAGCCTTCCACTTCTGTGGTCTTGCCTCTCCTACCCACCAGAGATCCTGGAGACCATATACCCAAACCTGAAGGCACAATAAAAATGTGACAATGTTTTTAAAAGACTGGCATGGCGGGGGGGGGGGGGGGGGGGGGGGGGTGGATTTTAAGAACCTAAACCAGTGTAAATTAGAAAATCAGTTACTGTATGCCAGCTGGACCTTTAAATGAGCTCCTGGAAGTATGGGAAGTCAGCCAGCATTTATTAAGCACCTGCTACATGCTTGGCACTTCACTTCATCCTTCGGATGCAAAAGAAAAAAAAAAGGAAAAAGAATCCCAGTTTAAGGCCTAATGTCTTTGTGTCTCAGTCTAGGGCCCAACCAGCTGCTTTGACACCCTATTAACTGAATTTATAGTGACAATGTCTCCCCCTCTCTCCAAGGAAGGGAGGATTTCTGGATCCTTTAAGATTTGTTTGAGCTGCTGCCCTGGTTTCTCATTAACTCTTCCTCATGCAGGAGAAACATTCCTGACTCTAGGAGAACTCTTAAAGAATCATAACTAAGATTCTCAACTTGTGTTAATACATTGAGGCCCTCAGGGGCTGTGGAACTGGGTTGTGCTTCTTGCCCCAAACTAAAAAGCTGCAGGCTACTCTGCATTGGGAATGACTGTATTCTGGCTTTTTATATTTTTTTCTGTCTCCTCCTTCACATTAGAGCAGTCAAGTGCTAGTTTCTTGTTATCAGTGAGCCTGGCTAAAGCAGCCCTCCTTCCTTAATCCTTTTAATTTACCAGGATCATAGATTTAGAGCTGGAAGGGATCTTGGAGACTAACTAATCTACCTCCCATGTTTTACAACTAATAAACTGAGTCTTAAAGATATTAAATGACCAAAGTCCCATTGATAATAGTATGGCAGGGATTTGAAACCCAGGTTTCAGGTTAGTCACTCAACAAGCATTCATTAAACACCTACTATGTGCTAAATCGTAGGGTTACAAAAAGAGGCAAAAATGCAGTATCTGCCCTCAAGGAGCCCACATCCTACTGGGGGAGACACCATGTAAGTACAGGCCTTCATTCTCAAAAAGGAACCTGAGAGGAAAAAGATGTCAAGATTAGCAAGTGAATTGGATTAAATGAGAGAGGGCTGCGGAATTCACCAGCCCCAATCTATTTTCTGGAACTATCTGGGTCCAGTGGCCAGATACAGATCAGGACTAGAGATGGCCCTGGAGGCAGTGGGAGACCTTGACCTTTTTAAGCTAAGGTCTTTAACTGGTCTCAGTCTGTCTGAGGCAATTCTCTGGGTGATTAATGCTAAGTAAGAAATGAGGCAAAGAATGGCCTTTTTTACCAGCTAATAAATGAAATAAAATCAATCTGGGAAGGGAAGCCCTCAGGCCAGTATCTAGTTAAATAGAAGGTAATCTCTGAGGTCTCTAGCAGAAGGTAGGCTTTGAGCTGAATCTTGAAGGAATCCAGGAGGCAGAGGGGAGGAAGGAGAGCCTTCCAGGTATGAGGGACAGCCTGTGTGAAAAGTCACAGTTGGGTGAGAAATGGTTCTGATGCTCTCTGCCATGTGCTATGCTGCTGCTTCTAGTTGTTACCCAGGAAACCAGATAGCAAAGCTTATTAGACCTGTGTCTTCAGGTCTTCATGATCTTCACCCCACCATCACCATCATGAAGAATATTATATGTCAGTCTTGTGTTTTGTTCTCTGAAAGGTTCTGTCCTAGGTTCATAATACAAGGTATGCTTCCTATCCTTCAGAAGATTATAGTTTGATAGGAAAGAGAATGAATTTTTTAATATAGAGTATGATATTCTGATTTTTCTTGTGCAGCACAATAATTGTATAAATATGTATGCATATATTGGATTTAACATATTTTAACATATTTAACATATATTGGATTACCTGCCATCTAGGGGAAGGGATGGGGAGGAGGGGGGGGAAGTTTGGAACACAAGATTTTGCAAGAGTCAATGCTGAAAAATTATCCACGCATATGTTTTAAAAATAAAAAGCTTTAATAAAAATAATTACTTTTTAAGAGTATGATGTATACTTAATGAAGGGCACCTGGGTGGTACAAAGTTAGAGCACCAAGCCTGGAGTCAGGAAGCTTCAAAGATGAGTTCAAATCTGGTCTTAGATGCTTACTGGCTGTGTGATCCTGGATAAGTCACTTCACTTTGTTTGCCTCAGTTTCCTCATCTATAAAAGGAACTGGAAAACAAAATGGCAAACCATTCCAGTATCTTTGTAAAGAAAACTCCATAAAGGAGTCACAAGGAGTCTGACATGACAATTACAACCAAATAACAAACTCACTTAAATAACCATCATCAAAAAATATAAAAGAAATAATTCAAATGAGGGGCAAAATTTCATCCCAGATCCTTAGCCTTTAACATGGTGAATAGAGCCAAATCACTTAGCAAACATCCAACAAGCAAAGAAAATGCTTTATTTTGTTCAGTGTTTCCTTTTAATTCTGACTGTTTACCTTCTATCTTCTTAAAAATATAGTTGTCACCAATGTGTTTACAATCCTGATGATTTCATACTCCATCATCTTATATGGGCTTTTCTATAATTTCTTTCCTATTTTGTGCTTTTATATTTATATTACATGTATTCTATTACATTAACCATTAATTATAATTTGCACAAAGCAGCTAGGTGGCTCAATGGATAGAACCTTGGGCCTAGAGTCAAAAGTCCAGTCCCATCCTTAAATACTTTCTAGCTATGTGACCTTATTTGCCTTAATCCACTGGAAAAGGAAATGGTAAACTACTTCAGTACCTTTGTCAGGAAAATCCTATGGATAATATGGCCCATGGGATCACAAAAAGTTGAACATAAATGAACAATAACAATAATTTGTTCAGACATTCCCCAGTTGTGGGACATAATTGTTTTCCATTTTTTTGCTAGGATAAATAGAATTTCCCTAGCAATTTATGTACAGATTGGTTCTTTATAATGTTTTTTAAGTTAAAATTCTCACAATGGGATGCCTGGGTCAAGAAGGATAAAGCTATTTGTGACTTACTATGTATTCTCTAAAATGTTTGCTGACAGAGTGACTATTTCCCCCTGAACCTCACCACCATCACATCCTTTTGAGCAAAGGCATTTTTGACAGATACAAGTCATAAAAAATTGGTCACCTAAAACACATTTGAGTGTGACAAGGCAAAAAAATTAAATTACCTGAATTTCTGGAAAAGCAGAGAGTCATGACAACAGAGGGAATTAGGAAAAGGCCTATAGGATTGCTGAGACTGGAAGGAATCCAGGAATTTTTGCAATAGATGGACCTGAGGAGGGAGTTTCTGTTGGTCCAGGAGGAGGTCCATACAAGAGCAGGGATATAGGAGATGGAAAAATTTATTCAGGGATAGAGTGTAAGCTACATGAAAATAATGTCCTTGTTACATCTGTATTTGCATGGAGGTCTTCAAGAAGACCTTTTCAGTTGAAACTATATCCACTCACATGAAAGAGTGTTCCAAATCACTATTGATCAGAGAAATGCAAATTAAGACAACTCTGAGATACCACTACACACCTGTCAGATTGGCTAAGATGACAGGAACAAATAATGACAAATGTTGGAGGGGATGTGGGGAAATTGGGACACTAATACATTGCTGGTGGAGTTGTGAAAGAATCCAGCCATTCTGGAGAGCAATCTGGAATTATGCCCAAAAAGTTATCAAACTGTGCATACCCTTTGACCCAGCAGCGCTACTACTGGGTTTATATCCCAAAGAAATACTAAAGAGCGGAAAGAGACATATATGTGCCAAAATGTTTGTGGCAGCTCTTTTTGTTGTAGCTAGAAACTGGAAGATGAATGGATGTCCATCAATTGGAGAATGGTTGGGTAAATTATGGTATATAAAGGTTTTAGAATATTATTGCTCTGTAAGAAATGACCAGCAGGAGGAATACAGAGAGGCCTGGAGAAACTTAAATTAACTGATGCTGAGTGAAATGAGCAGAACCAGAAGATCACTGTACACTTCAACAACAATACTGTATGAGGATGTATTCTGATGGAAGTGGAAATCTTCAACATAAAGAAGATCCAACTCACTTCCAGTTAGTCAATGATGGACAGAGGTAGCTACACCCAGAGAAGAAACACTGGGAAGTGAATGTAAATTGTTAGCACTAATATCTGTCTGCCCAGGTTACATGTACCTTCGGAATCTAATGTTTATTGTGCAACAAGAAAATGATATTCACACACATGTATTGTATCTAGACTATATTGTAACACATGTAAAATGTATGGGATTGCCTGTCATCTGGGGGAGGGAATAGAGGGAAGGGGGGATAATTTGGAAAAATGAATACAAGGGATAATATTATAAAAAATATATATATAATAAAAAATTATTAATTAAAAAAAAAAAAGAAGACCTTTTCAGGGCTGCTCAGCCACCTTTGGTGGTCAGCTTTCACCTGGGGCTAGAGCACGGACTGCAACCACAGCCCAGTAAAACTTCCTGGCAGATGGGCTAAAACAGGCTGAGGCTGACCAACAGGCTTCCAACACATTGAGGATTAAGGGATGTCTACCTCAGATACGTGAAGACTTCTCCCAGTGGAATGAGTGGATAAGAACCATTTTGTTCCCGATGGTCATGAGAGCAACTGAATTAGGTGCTTAGGTGATCAATCTGGCCCAAGTCAGCCTGACTTTTGTCCTGCCCCTGGACTTCCATGACTCAGGAAGAGAGACTTTGTGCAATTTTACCTCACTTAAATCCAAGTCATGTGAAAGTCAGGACATCACCTCATGATGTCACTGATCCTCCTCTAAAACAAAGGAAGATCAATCACTTAACACTTAGTTTTGTGCATTTGTTGTTTTTGTCCAGACCTAAGAATTTGTTAATATAGGGAACTCCCCACATTCAATCCAATTCATCAATAACCTATAATAATCAATAACCTTAAAGGGATACCTGAGGTCACCGGGAAGAAAGAAAAGTGATTTACCCAAGATACATTGCCATATGTGCCAGAGACAGCACTTGAACTAGGGTCTTCCTCATTCCAAGACCACCCCACTGTTCGCTAAACTTAATATGATACAATATGATAAATATTTATTAATCATCTGCTGTGTGCTAGCCACTGTATTAGACACTAGAAATACAAATAAGAAGGAAAAAAAGAGCTTACAATCTAACAAGGGAAGAAAAAACATGAAAGGAAGCTGCTAGGGGGCAGATGGAGAATGCTAGAGGGGAGGTAATCACACTTGGGCAAGGTGATGATGAGCTTGAAAACAAGCAGGGCAATTGGTGACAAATGAAGAAACAGCTGCCATGTGTAAGTCCTATGTAAAGAGAGATTAGAAGGGGAGTTGCTGTGCCCTCCGGCTCACCAGCCAGAGAAATAGAAGCAACCCGGGGTACTGATGGGGACTGGATCGCAAAGCTGAAACTGCCTCCTTTCTGATGGTGAGTGTGTCTGGGGATGAATTTTTCCTAGCAGAGTATAATGGAGATGTTGCTGGAGTTGAAACCAAGCAGAACAGCTGGTGGCAAATGAAGAGAATTATTAATACATAATAAGGATTTAATAGATGTTTATCAAATTGAATCCTTTCCACTAGAGCCCTGAGCAGAATGGAGAAATGTTTTCTCTTTAGCATCCTTCTACACGTCTTTTTGTGCCCCAGGTCATCAGAATAATGGAAAGGTGATTCAGATTTACACTCTGACGTTGCTATTATGTGACCTTGGCTAAATTTTATTTGTAAAATCACAAAAGTCCCATCAAACTCTAAATGCTATAGGTTTCTGTTTTATCCACAGACACTCATGACTTCATGTGGCATTCTGGCTGTCCAAAGTCTTGCCATGCTAGGGCCTATATATGAAGCTAAATTACTTCCAACTTGCATTTTCTCAGTTTGGGAACTCTAAAGTGGAAGAAAGATAATTAGATTTTTTTGATTAAAACAATTTTCATTTTAAAAATGACCAATAGAAAAAAATTTAATTTTTTTAAATTAAAAAATAAAATAAAATAAAATGGTCAGGAAGAGTCTTCCTTCCATAAGCTATAAGCTGCTGAGTTGTGAGTGTGTGTGTGTGGTGGGGGTGACTGAACTTCATCCTCAAAGAGGACCATGACATTGAGAAAGTGATGCCCTAACTTGCAAGTGAACTGGATTTAAGTGAGGGAGGGCTGTGCAAGGTTACCAGCCTCAGTCTGTCCTCCAGAGCCATCTGGGTCCAGTGGCAAGACACAGATGGAGATTAGGGAGGCACTGAAGTGAAAGGCACTCTGATGCCTTTCCATGGTTTGGTGATGAACTTGATTTTTCCAACAGCCTTGTAACACTGGAAAGTATAGCCCAAGGATGGACTCTTGTCAGTTGTCTGAGACCTTGCTAAGCTTAGAAAAGCTTAGTGCCAGGTTGACAATGATGTGATAGATTTTGCTATAGAGATTCAGGAAGATCATCTCCTAAATTGTGGAAAATTTGCCCACTTTGATGAAATCACAGACCTTCAGAAGTATTGAAATAAGGGAATTTTCTGAGTAGAACCCTTCCCTGAATAGAATATTGACAACTCCTTTACTGGGGGGCAATTGCAAACCATTTTTCCTTACTTCCATTCCATACAGAGTCCTGGAATAGTGTAGTAAAGCTCTAGAAACTGAACTTGGGTCATTTATTTATTGGGTATCCACTTCCCTTTTCTAGTCTTCAATATGGAATATTGGAGTTGTCAAATATGGAAGTTGAGTCAGATGACCTCTAAGTCTCTTGCAGCTTTAGATCTACAATCCCAGGTCAGCAACATGACACCCCCACTTCTAAAGGGATAAAAATGATCAACTAGTTTGTACTCTTACTTTATTTTATTTTACTTTCTCTAAAAGTCTGTTCCTTCTTCCTTCATCCCATATTTTTGTGACCTTCCAAGGAGACTTCTCCTTAGACTAGAATTAGCATTTCTCTGTGGTCTACATGCAGAGATGCCGAAGGGGGATCTGTGAAGCTATTGCACTTTATTCATCTTAAAAGGGTATCCATACCACTTATCCCACTCCCAGCCCCCAAGGAAATCACTACTGGTTTTTGAAGACTATTTAACCAGCATAGTTGGCCCTGAACTGAATTCTTATGGTGTATTAAAGGGTTTGAAAAAATGAATTATTCATGCTTTTCTGACCATTCATTATATATGGAGATCAGAGATAGGATAGGTTTGGGTATTCTTTGTTTCCCCTCATTGGACAATATGACTCCTCAGCAACACTAGAGATTGAGGTTCCCAGGTGGCTGGCCAGAGGCTGTGGTTTTGAAATGACAAATGTAACCAAGTTCAGGCTCTTCACCAAGCCACTGCTGTGGCCATTGGGCTTTCCGGGAAAACACACACACACACACACACACACACACACACACACACACACACACACACACACACACAAATTAGCAAAGATGGGCGTCTAACTAAAAAAGTAGCAAAGAAGACCATAATTGGAAATACCCCGGCAGCAATGCAGTGACAGGCTCAGATGAATTTACAATCAACAAAAAATTTAATTTACTCATATTGACTTAAAATTTGAGGGAAAAACATAGAAAAAAAGTAGCAAAGAAGACCATAGTTGGAAATACCCAGGAAGCATTGCAATGATCAGGCTCAGATGAACTTACAATCAACAAAAATAAATTATTCTTCCTGACCTAAAGTTTGAGGGATTCAGAATGCTGTCTTCCTTCAGTCATAGAGGTAAAAAACAATGTTTGTCCTTAAAACATCTTACCTTCCTTCTATAAAATAGTTCTGATATTTTTTGGTTTTTACTTTAGATTTCTACATGTATCCCTCTCTTTGATGTTTTCCAAGAGAGCCATACCAATTATAAAGATTAAAAAAAAAAAAAGGAAAATTGGAAAAAAAATTAAAATTCAGCTAAACTAATAAATACATTGATAAAAATCTGACATTAAATGCAATGTTCCACACCAGTGGACCCTTCAAAGGAATGAGTAGAAAACTGTGTCTTCCCATACCTCTTCTTTGGGGCTGAGCCCATTCTCTATAATTTTGCAGTGTTCATTTTTTGTTATTTTGTAATTTTTTCCCATTTACATTGATATAATCATTATATTTAGTGGGTTTTTTTTTTTCTTTTTTTTTTTGGCTCTGTCAACTTTGCTTTGATTCAGGCATGTAAGTCTTTCCATGCTGTTCTGTATCTTATCATGTACCACAATTTGTTTAGCCATTCCCCAGTCAATTACCATGTATTTCCCTTCCGGCGTTGGCTATCACAAAAAATGTTGCTGAAAATATTTTCATGTACATGGAATCTTTTTTTTTTAATTGACCTTGAGACATGTGCCTAACAGTAGAATCTTTTGATCACTTAGCTACTGTTTAATTCCAAATTGTTTTCCAGAATATTTTTGCTAATTCACAATTAAATCAACACTATACTAGTGTGCCTATCTTTCCACAATCCCTCCATCACTGAGTATTCTTATATTTTGTCATCTTTGCCAATTTTCTGACTGTAGGGTAAAACTTCTTAGGGTTGTTTTGATTTGCGTTTCTGTTATTATTAAGGATTTGTAACATTCTTTCATATGGTTATTCATAGTTTACAATTCTTTTGACAATCATTTGCCCTGTCCTCTTTGATCACTTACCTTTTGGGGAATGGCTTTTAGTGTGATACTTTTCCGTTGTATCTTTTCAGTGATATTTGATACAAAGATTTTCTCTAGTTTACCACTTCCCTCTCTCTTTATGTCAAATGCATTAGTTTTTGTTTGTGCAAGAGTTTGTCAATTTCATGTGAGCAAAATTATCTATTCTGACTTTTGAAATTGTTTGGTTAAAATTTTCCTCCTGATTAAAGTTTACTTTCCAATTTGGGGATGGGGGAGGAGGGCAATACAACAGTAACTCCATCCCAACTATCTCCTGACTCCAGATTCACACATTCTATTCCATCATGCTGCCTTGTCTATCTATTTGTGTAAAACAAAATATTCAAAATAAGTATGACATATGTCCTGTCCTCAGGGAGGTTCCAGTTATGAGAACTAAACTAATATACATAAGGACAGCAAAAATGCATCACGCTAAATCAGAAAGAGCCACCCAATGAAGAGTATTGATAAAAACTTACTAGTGTGGAGTAATTGTGATAGGAATTCAGAAGGAGAATTGACTAGGGTAGTTAGGGAAGGCTGCCTGAAAGAGCAAAAGTTTGGCCCGCGTCACAACTATGTTTCAGTTCAATCCAATTCAAACAAGCACCTGTTACTTAAGGCATTGTGCTGGGTCCTGGTGATGGACACAGACAAAAGCAAGAACAAAACCCAGATCCTAGTCTCTGCTCTGAGAGAGCAGAGAGCAGAGAGCTACTTGGAGGGGAGACTGTGTAACATTTATCCAGATCATTATGTGTCAGGAGAGATTTGAGGCTTGATGGGGGGCCATGAAGACACTAGGATGACTTGCATGAAAGGAGTATTTGTCAGGGCAGCCAGATGGCACAGTGAATAGAGCGCCAGCCCTGAAGTCAGGAGGACCTGAATTCAAATATGGTCTCAGACACTTAACATTAACTAGCTGTGTGACCCTGGGCAAGTCACTTAACCCCAGCCTCAGGAAAAAAAAAAAAAAAAAAAAAAAGTAAAGAAAAGAAAGGAGTATTGTAGATAAAGTTGAAAAGTGACCCAGGGATATTTGTAGATCAGGAGAGTCAACATAAAGAATGTGGATTTTATGCATGAGGGGTTTCTTAATTGTGTGAGGAGTAACTTTGGGGCAGTGTTTGGGAAGTACCTATTGTATCTAGACCAAGTGTGCCAATTTTTTTTTTTAAGACAATATAGTTTTGTGAGCAGAGAATTGAATGAGAACAGTGACCTTTATGATCCTGCTTTAACTTTGACCTTTTGGGAAGGAAAAGAGGAAAGTGGGTGTCTATTTGATACCCTAGCAATGTTACCTGAGGGTATTCATCCTTGCATTAGCCCACTGAATTAATTTGATTCTGGCTTCCCTTTGGCTGGCTCCTCCATCTCTATCCAGCATGGCCTTTCCTTGTCATGAAGGTAGCAGAGAAAACTCTCCAGGATCAGCCATTCTGATTCTCTTAGGAGTTTTCCCCTCTCCCCTCCCCCATCAGGAATTTGCAGGAACATTTTCCCTTCCACTTGAATGCCCGTATAGTCAAGTTCTCCATACATGTGTACGTGCATGTAGCAACTGGCAAGCACCTCGGCCCTGGGAGCCTCCGCCGCTCTGGCGCCGCTGAGCCCAAACCCGTCAGGATGCGAACGGGCACTTGGGGTGCAGGGTTGGGGTGACTGGTGGGGTGTGGTCGGGCACTTCTCACAGCTCCTTGGGCCCAAAGGGCTGGTGAATGAAGGCAGGGGAACCTCTGTAACGTGAACCTTCACCTTGCCAGGGAGGGGAGGGCTGGGAGGACATGGTCAGGTTGGGGAATTAATTTGCTGAAGTAGGTAGAATCAGAGTGCCGAGGGAAAATCCTTGATGAAAGCAGTGAGAGTCCAGGAATATTATCTGGTCAGGGGAAAGGACCGTTGGACCAGAAGCCTGTAGATTAAGCTGTATATCTTCTAAGTCTCCTGGGAGGGGGAAGATGAAGAAGTGGTCTAAGCCCCTGGAAGTTCTGCCTGGTGACCCAGCCTTGTGGGAGGAAGATGGGCCCATCCTGTCTGCAGGGATTCCCGGGAAAAGCTGAGTGGAAGAAGATTGCCTCACAGACTCTGAGACAAGTTATTGTTTAAATAATATTTTATTTTGTTACAATAATATTTTATTTATTATGCCCCTTTTCCTTTTGGAGGCATGGAGTGGGCAGGGAAGTGGTAGGGAAGAAAATATATTTTTATTCATTGCAAAAATTTTTTAAAAATTCTTTTAAAAACTTAGCAACACAAACCAGTAACACCTCTTAAAAGAAAAAATACAATCTGGTTTGTAAATACCCTTTTTTTTTTGTATTTGTGGCAGGAAGAGACATATTCTTGGCTCAATCTAGGCAACATGTCCCAGAAGTTTTTGTGAAGTTTTAAATGTAAGATATACTAAGTATTTTAGAACTTCCTGTACATACGTGCACATACACACATAGCTCATATTTGTATGAATGTTTAGGATATCCTCTGTGTGTGTGTAGAGAGAGACAGACACACATATGAATGACACATATATGAGATACACGCATGTTAGATATCTATATATTTTATATATAATCTCTACCTATACTCTATAATATATCTATATATAACATACTCCATATACATATTTCATAATAGAAATATCTCACATATATGTAGAATGGCATGTCTACACATACACGTTTCCCTTGGAACCCAAGCCAGGCACGCTTCTGCCGAGCACAAAGACCTGAGACTTTTTGTATCCCCCATTTGGGCACGTCGCTTGGGTTGAAGTAAAATGTTGCACAAAGCTGAGCATAGAGCAGTCTGGCTTGACTTTGTTGCCCTTTCCCTCCTTCTCCCTCTCTATTTCCTTCCTGCAAAAAAGATACCAAGGAGATCAGCAGCTGTCTTAGGAAAATATTCCTGTATATTTTGAAAATCTAATTGGGAAGAGGCTCCTGGACCGAGGAAAAATAAACAAATTTTAAAATTTTCAAAAGAGAAACATATTACTTGTTTTTTAAGTAAAAGATACAGAGAGATTTTTTGTTTCTTTGTTTTTTTGGGGTTTTTTAAGTAAACGTTCTAAAGACATTGTCTACTTCCTCAATTGAAAGTTTTTAGCAGATATTGGGGTCAGAGGGAATCTAGAGAAGCTGGAAACTTCTGGTCTGATTTCTAGGGAGAGGATGTGAGCTGGGAGAGCTTTAGGCAGAGAGAAATTAGAATTCACTCCTTGCATTTTGTGCAGCACCAAGCCAGCTTTTAACACAGGACTCACAAGCAAGGGCCTGAACTGGGCTATTCAGGCTCTTTCTGGTTGATGTAGTTTGGCTTCACAGCTGTTTACTGGACTGGAAATAGCCCCAGCAGCTGGTATTTTCCCTGGAAATCAGGTGTATTCTTTCCTGTGTCCTGCTGGGAGCCAGAATTAGTTAAACAAACACAAAAAGTATGGGCAGCAATAGGTGGGAGGAGGGGAGTGCTGTCAACAGGAAGCCTGGTGGATGGAGAAAGATGTGGCCAGGAAGGGCCACAGATAAGCTGAGGAAACGGTTCTACATTATCTCAGCTTCACTGAGATCTCTTCCTCCCCCGCTGAGGCAGATTCTCACTTAGACATAAGGGACCCACTCTAAAACAAACAAACAGGAAATGCTCTAAGCATTTCTCTGTCCCCTTTTGACAGACTGTTAAATTGAGCAAGAATAATGTTAAATTATGTTCACCATGCACTTTCCTCATAACCATGTGGAGTGAATTGTGTAAGTCCTATGATGCCCATTTTCGAGATGAAGAAACTGAGGGTTAGAAAGCATAAATAACTTGTCAGGCACAGGGCTGGTACACTTTAGAGCTGGTACCCAAGGCCACGGCTTGCCTCTGTAGCTTTACTGGCTGATTTTTTAAAATTTTTTTTTTAATCAGTCTTACCATCAGTCAAGGGAGGCCATGATTTAAAGCCCTTCCTGTTTACTTCAGGCGACTCTTTTATGTTTAAGTGTGAAATACCACAGAGGCAGGTAGGAAAACAAAATGTCAGGGCTCGAAACCTCAGGGCCTTTGCCTCCAGACCCAGTGCTCCTTCTGTCTGAGCAGTGCTAAGTAGTTAAGGTGCAGGATTTGAACCCATGATCACAGAACCATGAATTCAGAGCTGGAAGCAGGCAATGTTCACTTAGTGTCTGCCGTGTCCCAGGCAGAGACACAAGGAAAAAATGGAAAACCCCTTGCTGTCACAGAATATAAATTCCATCAAGGGAGGCAAGCCATACATACATAAAAGTATTCATACAAGCTAAATTTGGGGGGAAAGTATCTTGTGTTTAGTTCTGTCATTTAAAGGCAGCTGGACAGCCCAGTGGTCTGAGACTCACACAGACCTGAGCACTTTCGATGGGCATGGTGGCTATGGGCTTGCCACATCATCTCGGTTTTCTCATCTGAAAAATGGGGATAAGAATAGCACCGAACTCCCACAGTTGTTGCCAGGACAAAATGAGATATTTGTAAAATACTTTGTTTAAGTCACTATAAAAAGTGCTAGCTATTATTATATATGAACAAACTGAAGTTCTCAGAGGTTTGGTGATTTTCCTAGAATCAGCCAGCCAGTAAATATCTCACAAGGGATTTGAATCCAGGCTTTCCTGGTTCCGAGTCTAGTGCCCCTAAATACCAGGGAAGTATTCCTCCAAACACCGAGGCTGGCCATTTTTCAGCTATTATGCTTCTTGGCCTTAAACATATGTTATTGCTGTTGTCTAGGCGTGTCCAACTCTACATGCCCCTAAGGACTTGGTCCCTGGGGTTTTCTTGGCAAAGATACTGAGTGTTCTGCTATTTCCTTCTCTAATGTGTCCCCATTTTACAGATGAGGAATAGAGGCAAATAGGGGATAAGTGACTTGGCCAAGGTCACACAGCTAATAAGTGTCTGAGGCTAAATTTGAACTCTGATCTTCCTGACTCTAGGTCCTGGTGCTCTCTATCCATTGTACTACCTAACTGCCCCTAGCCTTAAACATAGCAAGCACTTACTAAATGCTTGTTTAATATAACTTCTAAATCTAAATTTGACTCCATTTTATTCTACAGCTTCCTTCCCAAGAAAGAGAAATGGCCTGATATCTATTTTAGAGGCTGAATGAGGACTTCAGACCCCCCATTTTGGGCTGCCCACTCTCTTGTTATCCCCAACAGTACAGTAAAGCCCAGGGCTTGGGATATATATTTATACTCTCTTTGGCCTGTTTTGAGTTCACAGAAAATGATTAAGGATACAAAAACAAGCTAGATATTTTTCTGTTTCAGTAGCTTAAAAAAGAATACAGAACCCTGCCCCAAATCCTTCACTAAAAACACAAGCCAGAGCCTTAATTACTGTCTTCTTTTCTCTCTTTTGTTCTGCAGCCAGAGAACATTATGCTTCTGGATAAGAATATTCCCATTCCGCACATCAAGTTGATCGACTTTGGCCTGGCTCATGAAATTGAAGATGGAGTGGAATTTAAGAACATTTTTGGGACCCCAGAATTTGTAGGTAAGTTTAGCTTCTGCGCCCTGACAGAGGATAGTTGGGCAGGAAAAAAAGTAAGGGAGGCTCTGGAAGTGAGGGCTTCTCAAAAGCATCCTTTTCTTCCTCCATTGTGCACCTTCAGTCTGGGGATGCTGTGCTTGGGCTTGGCCTTTCTGGACTTCTGCTAGGAAAAACTCAACTTTGTTGCTTTAGGGAGGGGGAGAGCACCTAAGCAGGATGAGATTTTCCCACTGAATTGTATGTCCCTAGCTAACCCCCCTTAGCTTCTGGGAAGAGAAGTTTCTCTCTTTTCCTCCTTGCCCCCTGCCCTTATTCTCACTGGAGCTTATTTTCCAGATTTAAAGTAGCCTCACCCTCCTGAATTCCAGTAAACTGAAGCCTTCTGGAATAGCTTTTGATCATCTAAAAGAAAAAAAACAAAGCAAAACAATCCTCTACCAGATGCCAGATCCACCCACTCACCTACTTACCTCCCATGTCTTTATTCCCATTCCTTTATGCAGGCAAAGGGAGAATTGAACTGGTGGGAGGCTCCAGGGCCCTCTTTTCTCGGGTGCTCGCCTTATTCCTCTCCCCTGGAGAATAAGCCATCTGCATCCAAAGCCACCTCCAGGATCTCCCTCTGCTCCGGATACAGGGCAGAAATTTTGAAGTGATAATGTGTTTTTCGATATATTTTTCTCATGTGAGACTCACAGGGGTACATGGCCAGGCAGCACATGTTGTTATTTTTGTTTTTAGAGATGGGGAGTCTGGAGTGGGGGACTACAGTGATGTATCCAGTTCACTAACCAGTAAGCCACCATCTGTGGAACTTTCTTGACAAAGATACTGAAGTGGTTTGCCATTTGCTTTCTTCAGTGTATTACGGCAAACAGAAGTAAAGTGACTTGTCCAGGATCTCACAGCTAGTAATTGTCTGAGGTTGGATTCAAACTCCTGACTCCAGGGTCCTTTGCTCCACCATCTGCCTGCTTCCCACTTGTAAAATGCTTACATTCTAATAGGAGAAGACAATGAGTATCTATATACATCTATATAGAATAAATGCAAAGTAGTTAAATTCTAGGTAGTTTAATTTGAGAGGTGGACACTAGCAATCACAGGCACCAAGGAAGGCTTCCCATGGAGGATGATTGAGGGAAAAGAGACTGATCTTGTGAGCCAGAGGTAAGGAGACATTGGAAGCAAAGCGTGGGAGCAGCCCCGTGCAAAGGGAGATGGTGAGTCACTTGGGAGGAACAGAGAGGAGGCAGATTTGTCTGGATCACAAACCAAGAGAGGAGGGCTCTTTTTTTCTCCTTTTTTTCCCTGCCTCCCCTTGCATTTATCTAGGTCAAGAGGGCTGTTTGACACATGTTTGTTGCATTGCTTGAATTGTATAGGAGCCAGACCTTGCCCTTGAGGAGTTTATAATCTAATTGGAAAAACAAGGCATGATTATGGGAGCAATTAAATAACAATAAAAGGATTAAATAGTATTGCTAGACCAGAGACACTTAGAAAATGATTGATTGTGGGGGAAAAAAAGGTAAAGGTACTAGACCTGTATACACATGCAGAGAGAGCTTCCACAGCCAAGGATCCAAAGCAGTGCATGTGCTTAACAATTACTAGCTGTGAGATCCTGGGCAAGTCACTTTAGCTCTGTTTGTGTATTCAGTTTTACTTCAGTGAAAGCAGTTACTGATAGACATAATTAATATGTTGGATGGTTTTTCAGAACTGCTTTTTTTCTTTTTTTTTTTTTAATTCTTAGGGAGGGATGGTTCCTTAAATAGGGGCACATCTGGAAATAAAGGTAAAATAAAAACAAAAAATATTGATGGAAATTTTTAAAAATGAATATGAAGTGGTAGAAATAATTTTCAAATGAATTTGATGTTCTTTCTACCTTTATTGGAAAAAAGAGCATTTGAGTTGTGCCTCTAAATACAAAGAAAGATTTTAGCAGTCAGAGGTAGGAGTAAGTTCCAAGCTGAGGTCATGTGAGCCAGGAATATTTAACCTTTCTTGTGTTGTGGTCCCTTTAGAAAGTTAGTTCAGTGGAGCCTATGACCCCCTTCTTAAAATTCTTGTTTCTATTGTTGCTTAGTCGTGTCCAACTCTCTGTAACCTCATTTGGGGTTTTGTTGGCACAGATACTTAGTAGTTTGCCATTTCCTTCTCCAGGCCATTTTACAGCAAAATTAAGTAGCTTGCCCAGGTCACGTAGCTAATGTCTGTGGCCAGCTTTGAACTCATGGTTTCCTAACTAAGGCCTGCCATCTGTTCGTTAGAATATTGTTCTCAAATCCATAAAATAAAATTCATGATATTGAAATACAAATGCCTTTCTTTCCCCATCCAAGTTCAGTCTAACAACAAAAATGAGAGCATTTTAGAGATAAGATCCAGAGAAACTTATATAATTGTCCAAAATTGCACAGCTGGTTAGATCAGGTATTAAATCTGGTCAGTCCTCTGGTGGCAGATGAACATTCTAGCCTATGTGGAGACAGCTAAAAGAAGAAATGTATTTGATGCAAGGCAGCTTTCATGTGGGAATTTATTCTTAACCCCTAGCACCCCAGTGGGAAGGAAGGCCCTTTGATCCAGAGGTGTGAGTGGAAGTGATGACGCACCCCAGGATTCTTTGCAAAAAGGAAGTCTTCCCTCTGGCAGAGTAACCTCTTTCCCCCTCTCTCTCCCCATCCCCTTTCCTCTGCTTCCTGTACTCCTCCACCACAGGCTCCATTTTCTGATAAGCCAGTGAGCTAACAAATATTCTGAGTAACAACTCAGCCTTGTGCCAGGATCTATGGAGAATGCACATTTCGGATTAATAGAAGGAAACACTTCCAACAATTAGAACTGACCAGAAATGAAATGGGATGCCCAAGAGAGTTCATGTTGTTCATTGCTGTAGGTATTTAAGCAGAGGTTGATGACCACTTTGTCAGGCATATTATAGGCCAGATTCAGGATTAGGATAAGGATTGAATTAGATGAGTTATTACATCTCTTCCGACCTGATCATCTGAGAGCCCACAAATGTGGTCTTAATTGCAATCTATCAAGATTAGTAATTAGGTTTTAATAATAATAATAATAGCATATTTACATGGCATTTTAAGGTTTGCAAAGCTCTGTATAATTTGATGCTCACAATTCACATCTGTGAAGGCAGCCATCACTTAATGAGGGTTAGGTCTTCTCATTCTCAGGCTACCCACCCCCAGACCCTTCATGGAGCAAGGCCCCAAGACCTTTCACCCCACCTTGACTGCCTTCCTTAAGACAGTCTCTATTTTAACAATGTTCTCAAATGGTGGTGGTACTATATGAATTGGGTCTTAACAATTGTATAGGCATTTCAAGTACCCTGTCTTCACTAAACTCTTCCAACCCCTGAGATTTCCCCTCAGTATAGTATAAAGAAGGCAGGCTTTGGGAGCAAAGGAGCAGAGTTCAAATTATGGCCTTAGTAACTAACTTTGTGATCTTGAGCATGTATCTTAACCTCCACAGAATCTACGCTTATAAAATGAGAAGTTTAGATTAGGTGACTTTGAAAAGGATTTAGAGAAAGAAAACCCTGAGTTGAAATTTGGTCTCATACATTTACTAATTATGTGTCTCTAGGCAAATCATTGAGCCTATTCCAATCTCAGTTTCCTCATTTGTAAAATGGGGATAAACACTTTCTTCACAGGATTAAGTGGAAGATCAAATGAGATCACACATATAAAGTGCTTTTAAAGCATTATATTAATATAATTATTATTATTTAAATTTATGGTTTCATATCCTGAAATAAGAAGGCCTTTGACAACTGGTCTGATTATCCTCCTAAGAAGTGGGGAGGAGACCATTTAGGCTCTGACATGCACCTCAGTGTCACATCCTACTTTACTGATTCTTTAACACTGGCTTTTTTCAGCTCCAGAAATTGTGAATTATGAACCCCTTGGGCTAGAGGCTGATATGTGGTAAGTTTTCCAGAGATCTCTTTCAGTTCAGGATTAGCTTAGTCTTCTTAGCACAGGAGTGTCCTCCCAAGGTGTGTGATCCCCTCGACCTTTTTGGGGGGTGGTTTTCTATGTCAGCAATCCCGTTCTTTAAGCACCCCAGTCTTAGGGCACTGTCCCCTTCCTCATTGCTCTGTATATACCATGGACAGCTCTGAGTAGTGAGTGTGACCATCAAGTCCTATTTAGAATGAGATGATATTGGTGCTTTGGTCAAAATTAAGAGAAGAAGGAAACATCAAATGTGTCTTGTTGGACTTCAGATAAAATACCTAGAATAGGGTGCAGAGCCTATAGGCCTGTACCTAGTTCAGAATAATTTATCCACCATCCCCCAAAGGGGCTAACTTTCTTAAAGATGCCTGGGAAATGCAGAGACCAGGGAGCCATAAGGGGATGTCCAGCTATGGCAGAGTCATTCACAAGTCTGGGATTCTAATGAGGAAGACACTGATTCACGTTCCTTTTTGTCTTTCAGGAGCATAGGAGTCATCACCTACATCCTGTAAGTATCTCAGCAGGGCTCTCAGCCCTAGCTCAGGTCAACAGGTGGCTGGGGAGGTAGGGAGGATCTGGGTTCAGGACCCACCTTTGATGCTTCCTTTCTCTAAGATCTTAAGACCAATCATTTAATCTCCATGGGCCCTAGTAAAATTAGTGGATTGGACCAGACAACCTCTGAAGCCCCTTCTAGCCCTAGAACCTATAGCCCTTAAGATCAACAAAACATGCTCCTTTAGGCCTTGGTTACCCAGAGTTCAGGAAAGGCAAGTCATTTCCCCTTGTCTGCCTCAGTTTCCTTATGTGTAAAAAGAACTGGAGAAGGAAATGGCAAACCAGTCCAGTGGCTCTGCTGAGGAAACCGCAAATGACACCACAAAGAGTCAGACACAACTGAAAATAACTGAACAAGAACAACAATTCCCAGGGGGTGGGGATGAAGGTGAACTGGAGAATTATAAATAATTAGGAGAAATAGAGAATAATAAAGACCCAGGTTCGAATGAACAGCTGCTCCCCATGCCCAACTCTGAGAAGGGATACATTGAGCTCAGCCATCCTGCAGTACATCTCACATAGCAAGATTGTAGGTCTCATTGCTCCCAAGATTGATTACTTACTGTTATTAATGGCAATTAATATTCTGCAGCCTGTCTCTGCAGTTCCTACAGTGCCCCTGAGAGTCTACTAATCAGCTTCTCCCTAAGTCTTTAGCTCTTTCTTTAGTTACTGTCAGAATCTAAAAGCGTCATATTTTATTTTAAAACCATGAAAGAGGGCCTCAGCACTGCAGGCTGCAGAACCATCATGTGTTAAGGAAATTGGATTGTTTTGGTCTTTATCTTGGGGTGCATTCTCCTCGCTCCCTCTCCTTCCCCTTTCTTCACCTCTCCTCCTTCCTACCCCCCAAAGTTGCCTTTCTTCTCCCTGCCTCCTTGTATCTTCTGTTCTCTCTCTCCTCCTACCTTTTTGCACTGTGTTTTTTCTCTTCCTTCCTGTCTTGGAGTTAGAATGTACTAGGTGCTAGATAGATTTTTAAAACTTTTTTTATTTAAGATATTTAAGTTGCAGCAGTAATTGTGTGTGCCTGCACATACACGTGCACACACATGCATCTGATTGCCACATGTAGCCGTCAGCTTCCCATGCACCCCGTTTTCTATATTAGGGTTATTATACTTGACTCCCCAAGGCAGACAGCTCGCTTGTGGCGGTTTTGGTTTAGAGTGATGGCAGATGTGGCCCAAATGGCCTAAGTGAGTACCAGATCACTCAATCACCAAGGATTTATTAAATGCTTACTGTGCCGGGTGCCAGGTACTGTGCTAGGAGCCTGAGATACAACAACAAAGATGAAACAGCTGCTCCTGTGCCTTCAAGGAGTTTGCAGTTTATTGGGAGAGACAGCACGTACACTCAGTTAGAGTCACTGAGTCATTGATCCATAGAAAGTCCTTGAGTTCCTATTTAAAGTAACACTGTGCTAATGGGTCTCCCACTCTGTCCCCAGCCAGGATCACATGTGATAAATGCATGTCTTTTTTCTTTCTATCTCACTTTTTCTCCCTTTATGTAATATACTGCACCTAGCATTCCCTAGGAAGCATCCGATGGAAATGAACCGTATCATCTTTTTACAGCTAACTCCCAAATAAATCAATCAGCAAATGTTTAGCGATTGTCTTTGTGCCAGACATCTCCAGGTGGGATGGCAGAGTGGTAGCTCCTAACCCTCCCTTCTCAGAGCCAACTGGGAGCCACTGAAAGGGCCTCAGAGCCTCCCCCAGTCTGCCACCCTAGAGGGGCAGCTTGGTGCAGAAGAAAAAGCGTGCTTGTGTGCACACGTTCCCCGAAGTCAGGGGGGATTCAGCTGGGGTGCTAAGCTTTGCAGAAGCGCTGGGATCCCCTGTTGTCAGGTCTGTAACCCACACTCCTCGGCGGGTTTTAATTCAACAAACATTAAGATGAAATGCCCATTAGATGCAGGGCACTGTGCCAAGGGCTGGGTCTACAAAGAGAGAAACAAAGCGTCCCTCCATTGGCTCACAAACTTCAGTGGGGATAACGTGAGGTAATTAAGAAATGCAAGGTTATTTGAGGAGAGAGAGAATAATAACGACTGCTCAAGGAGGAAGGCTAGCCCTTAAAGGACATGCAAAGGTGGAAGTGAGGAGGGAGCACTCTGCAGGCACGGGGGATGACTTATGGAAATACACAGAGGGGGAAGATAGAACACTGAGTTCGGGGAACAGCTGGTCTCTCAGTGTGACTGATGTGTAAGAGAAGTGAGAAATAAGGCTGGAAAGGTAGATGGGAGCCCTTTTATAGCAGGCCTTAAAAGCTCACATTCTTCTGAGGGAGGCAAAGTGTAAATAAGTAGATATAGACAAGATACATAAGGAGAAATGCCAGGTACTCTCAGAGGTAAGACATTAGCAGATGGTATGGGAACTGTGGGGGAGGGGTGTCAAGAAAGGCTTCCTGCAAAAACTAAGGTCTAAACTAAGTCTTGAAGACTCCTTGACTAATTTAGGTCACTCCTTTGCAATTCTGGAAAAACAATGATGTTTAATTTGGAGTGAGAAGTTGCTCCCTTCTTTCAGTCATGGCCCCATTTGGGGTTTTCTTGGCAAAGATACTGGAGTGCTTTGCCATTTCCTTCTCCAGGTCATTTTGCAGATGAGGAAACTGCAGTCAACAGGTTAAGTGACTTGCCCAGGGTCACACAGGTTGTAAGGCTGGATCTGAACTCAGGTTTCCTGAGAGAGCTAGAAGGCTTGAGACCTAGAGGACCAGGGTTCAAATTCTGCCAATGTGATCCTGGGGGCAAATTATTTCACCTCTTGTTTCCTCATCCATACGAAAAGGGTTTTGGGGTACAATTAAACTTAACATTACAGGAGTTTGCACCCTCTGCAATCTGGACAATCCATGTAAAATTTTATCCCTCCCTTCATACCAGAGAAGGTCTAAATTATTATGGTATTAAATGATAAAGTATGTTGATATTATATGCCATACATATATTTCATGCATTTCTGAATTTCTAAACCTTTCCGGTGTTGTTTGCTGGTCCCTTGAATGTCATCTGCAGCTTCTGCAAAATTCCCATTTAGTTTTTTATGCCAACCCCTGATATAGTGAAACTGAGATGAAGAAAGTCATGATATGGAAGGAGTAACGTATAATCCTTAAGGATCCTTCCAGTTGATCAATGATGGACAGAGGTAGCTGCACCCAGAGAAGAAACACTGGGAGGGGAATGAAAATTGTTACACTAATATCTGTCGCCCAGGTTACATGTACCTTCGGATTCTATGTTTATTGTGCAACAAGAAAGTGATATTCGCACACATGTATTGTACCTAGACTATATTGTAACACATGTAAAATGTATGGTATTGCCTGTCGTCGGGGGGAGGGAATAGAGGGAGGGGGGGTAAATTGGAAAAATGAATACAAGGGATAATATTATAAAAAAATATATATATATATATAATAAAAAAAAAATTAAAAAAAAATAAATAAATAAAAAAAAAAAAAAAAAAAAAAATCCTTAAGGATCCTTCCAGCTCTAAGTTTTTACTTCCGTTGAAATTATTTGCCATACATTATACCCAAGTTAACATTTCATAGCTCTAGTTGTTTCCATATATGTCCCCTCAGCTACACTATAAGCTCTTTGCAGGCAGGGGCTATATTTCATGGTCCTTTTTACCTCCTATGCTACCTACCACAGGGGTAAATACATAATAAGTGTTTAATTAAAAGTTATAATTTGGTTAAATGGTGTGGGCAGGCTGTCTGGTCTGCGAGGCCTCAGAGTGAGAAGAGGAAAACATTTATACTAATAAGACAGAATTTCTAGTTTAATTTAATTGAGAATATCCGAGCTCCAATTCCCTCATCTGTAAAATGGTCTACCTCCCTCATAAGTTTGTTATTAAAAACGTGATTTGCAAATTTTAAGATAATATATAAATATGAATTAAATACCAGAGGCTGTAAATGGGATACTGCCCTCAGGGAGTTTACAACCTATTGGAGGGAGGAAAAATATACACACACAAAACTGCAATACAGCATAAAAGTACATATTCAGTGGCTCCAATATCTCCTTGATAGAGATTAAAAGCCATCTATGCCTTTTCAGTGTGTGCCATCCTTGTCCATGGCTTGTTTTAAACCTGTCATTGGTGCTTTTAGTTCTATCTCATAGATTTTAATGGAGAATTCAGGCTTGCTGTCTGTTATGTCCCTTGCTTACTTTATGAGTGACCCATTTCTTGCAGATGACTGTTAGTGATATGCAAGAGTATGTTTCAATTCATTATGTGTCTTGCCATTGACTTTCAAGTCACCTAAAATTTTTATTTTTCTATTATTTTATTTTATGGGCAGTTAAATGACACAGTGGATAGAGAGCCAGGCCTGGGATTAGAAAGATCTGAGTTCAAATGTGGCTTCAGACTCTTACCAGCTTTGTGATTCCAGGCAAATCATCTAACTTTTTACCTCAGTTTCCTCATCTGTAAAATGAGCTTGAGAAGGAAATGGCAAATCATTCTAGCATCTTTGCCAAAAAAAAAAAAAAATCCCAGGAATTGGACGTGACTGAACTACATTCATTGTATTTCATGATTCAAAACCATATGGCCTCACTAGAAGAATACTGGTGATTGAAAAAAACAAAAACAAAAACAAGCTGCTATGGCTGTGCAAGATTGTACCCATTAATCATGTTCTTCAGCTTTCTTGATGTGATCCATCTTTTTTTCTTCCAATTCAATCCTGTGCCCACTTCACTGTCTATAATACTATTATATAACTAATTGCATGGGCTGCCTGTCTAACTACATATCGGGATCTGGTCAGCGTGCACATTTCATCCAGTTTGATTTCCAGTGGGATTGGTCAGGGCCAATTGACTTCTTCTGGATGACCTTTGTTTTTCTGTGGGAAAATGCATGAGAACTAAAACATGGTCTGGAAGTTCCAAGGGACAGATTTATATTCTTTTTCACATAGTTCGTGCTTGAAATCACTTAAGTTCTCCCCTTTTTTGGGCTCAGGTTAAGCGGTGCTTCACCTTTCCTTGGAGACACAAAGCAGGAAACACTGGCAAACATCACAGCAGTGAGCTATGATTTTGATGAGGAATTCTTCAGCCAAACCAGTGAATTAGCTAAAGACTTCATTCGGAAGCTCCTGGTTAAAGAAACAAGGTGAGATTTTAAAAGAATTTATCAGGCAGTAAGCCCACCCCCACCCCACCCCCACTCCTTTTTGTTGAACCTATTCTGCCTAATCTCTGAAGGAGTGTTGATTTATATGTCACCTGCATGGGACCCACTGAGAAGACAGGTCTGTCATCATGGGCATTATGCTGTTTTGGCAGGTGTTGGAAATGTGTACAAGGCTGAGACTTGTCATTCAGCCTGTTTACTCAAAGCTTTTTGGGGTTGTTCTTCTCATACTGAAATGTACATAATTGCGTATGAGTTTTGGAAGCCAGCCTGAATTTTTCTAATGCTCATTGGTCCTGAATATATTTTGCAATCTGTCTCAAGATGTGTTTGGGGTTTGAACAATTTAAGATGAAGTGCCTATATTTTCAACCAGCAAATTTAGGGAAAGGAGGGCAGGGCTGGATGCTGAAGGGTTAGAGCCCAGGTGCAGGGTGGGAAAAGGGGGAGAGACTGTTCGCCGCCCCCCTCTCCAGCCCCCAAGCTCTATCTTTGTTGGCTGGGGAATGGATGGGAGACGTCTCACTGAGGAGGGCCAGTGCTTAAGTTTGCCTGTTCCAACCTTCTAGTCCCTGCATCTGGACTTTTAGAGAGTGCCAGCTTTTCCCACCAGAGAGGGTAATCTGTATCTAACCAGTCAATATCTCTATTTGCCTCATGTATACCTGGCCACTGGACCCAGGTAGCTCTTGGGAGGGAAGTGAGACAGGTGAACCTGCCCAACCCTCCCTCACTTAAATCCAATCACTAGCAAATCATGGTATCACCTTCCTGATGTCATGGTCCCCAAGGACAAACAGCATCAACATTTACAGAATGCATTACAGATGTCATTACCTCATTTGATCTAAGCATGATATATCATTCGCAAACTGCCACATAACTAGCATAGTTTGATGGCACATAGAACACACAGAAGTTCAGCTGACCTTCATGGTTTGAGCATTGCTTTAGTCAGGAGTGTGTTGGAGCCAGCTCAAACTGGATCAAGAGCCAATTGTTAAATTTCCAGCATGGCCACTTGCACCTTGGAATCAGCAAAAGCTACAAATCAGGGCTTGATTAATCGTTTGCTTGTTTTTTGACAGTCTAGACTTAAAGGAAGTTTGGAGAAATATTGATAATGTTGTTTGAATTTTAAAATGCTGTTACTTTCTCCTTTAAGAGCCAATTGTTAAACTTTTTTTTGGAGGCAATTAGCATGAAATGACTTGCCCAGTGCCTCAAAGCCATTGTCTGAGGTCAGATTTGAACTTAAATCCTGAACTTAAGTCTTCCTGACTCCAGGCTTGATGCTCTATTTCACTGCCCCAAATGCACTACTTCCCTTGTCTAGCTCTTAACTATCTCTTTTCAGCTTCTACCCATTTTCCCAGGTGCAATTCTTTGAAACCAAAACAGAACAAGTCTAATTGGTCTTACATATAATAACCTTGCAAATGAATCAATTAGCAAGCATTTATTAAACGTTTAAGGCAGCCATTGTGACCCCTCCCCTAAGTTCTTTCTTCCAGGTTAAACTTCCCCATTCCCCCTTCACTTATGGACTCAGGCCCCTTCTAAAGAAGGGGCTTGATTAGAAAATCATAGAATAAGTGACTAATACATTAGGCGGGGGCGTGTCCAGGGATGGATGTTTGGCCTGGGAAGTCACAAGAAGCATTAAACTGTGTTCCCATTCCAGAAGTAATAGTAAGATTTTTTTTTTTTTTTTTTTTTTTTTACAGTTCTTAGAACAGGAAGTGAAAATCAGGATAGTAACTTTCTTGGAAGCAAATTAGGAGGTACTCTGTATGAAAAAGTATGGTTCTAGAGAATTCAAAGCCAAGTGCTTTAGCTTCTCCCAGGCACAGTCTCTGGAGTCTGATTGGGACAAAGAGCAGTAGCAGCAGTCCCAGGACAAGTCACAAGTCACTAGATCTTAGTTTCTTCATCTGTAGAATAAGACTGTTGGTCCAAATGATCCCTAATTTCCCTCTGAGCTCTGAATTCCATTATCTATGGAACAAAAATCAAAGAAATATGGAAAAGCCCTTGACCTTTGGAAGAGCTTCGGAAAAAGAACCAAATTTTGTGTTTATGACCTGCCCAATGGATGGGAGCTATGGAGGATTGTGAACTAAACAAACCTCTTCTTCTATGAGACCACGTTGGGGAATTTAATTAGGAACGCTTTAATAACTGAGTGCTTTTTCCCAGGAGTACATGGCACACTCAGCTCCTAAAAGCTTTTATCCTGCATTATGTTCTCCAATGTTTTGATTATCAGGGCTCTAGTAGACCTGAGTTCAAATTTGGCCTCAGGTACTTAGTAGCTGTGTGAGCCTGGCCAAGTCACTTAAGCTTTGTTTACCTTCATCCCCGGGAGAAGGACATGGTGAAGGACTCCAGTATCTTTGCTAAGAAAAGTCCCCTGATAGCATTGGTGTATGGTGGTCCATGGGGTCAGGAAGAGTGGACACAACTCCATGACTAAACAACAGCAGCAGTTGAAAGGGGAAAGTTTTAATTCTTGTAAACACTGGGAGAGGAGCATGTTGTAAGTAGTTACTCTCCTCATGCAGTTTTTTTGTCTCTTTAGGAAACGACTCACTATCCAAGAAGCACTCACTCATCCCTGGATCACGGTAAGAACAGATGTGGTGCAAAGTGCAGGTGATGCTTTTATTTCAGTGCCTGAACTTGAACTCATCTTGCTCAGTTACCAGAATCATAATATGGCCCAAGATTAAGAGACAGCCTTTTCCCCAATCAGAATCCATTACTTACTCATCTGGCACACCGTCCAATGCCAAACTTGGCTGTGTTACCCAATGAGTGTTAGACTCCGGCTAACCAACTACCATGATTTATTTGAATGAGCTGATGCTAATTTAAACTGCTTTGCTGATTCATTGAAGGTTTTGAATCTTATTTGGAGAAAAAAAGAACAAAACTAATGCAAATGGGAACCTCTTCATTTAGGCCCACTTCACAGGGAGTTCATGGACTGAAGAGCTTAGGGTCACCTATGTTCCATAATCATCCTAATGTCAGCTCCAGTTTTTTTTTGTTGTTTTGTTTTGTTTTTAAAGAAATGATCTACATTTCATACTTTGTCACAGTGTAAGTATTCAAAACCAGCAACATACTTCTTTTCCTTTTCCTTCTTCTTCCTGCCCCAACCTGGCTGTTCTGACCGCCTTCAGGTAGTGAGAGGAAGGTACTTGTACATACATGAGAAAAGGACCTCAGGAAACAGTGTTTCTGGATTGAAGACTAGAGGAGGAAACTTAGCTCATTGTCATTACTTTGTCTCCTTCTCCTTTCTTATTCTGCCCCCCCTCCCCCCACCAAAGATGCCAGCCCTTTATGTAAAGGGAATTCCTGCCCATTACCTTTGTGGTCACCCTTGCAACCACTTTTTGTTCAGAGAACTGCACCTATCCAAGTAGAAAGAGAAATAAGTCCGGGAGAGTTCGTCAGAGATGGTGCTTTTTATATTTGGTATATTAAGTGTGGACTTCTAGCAAGTCACTCACCTCTATAGAATTCATTTTCCTCATCTGTAAAATGAGTCTGTCCCAAGCTCGCTTGTAGCTCTAAAATTCTGTGACTCTATGATTAAGGATTATGCTGAAATCTAGCAATGGAGACCATTCTACTAAGGACTATTCAATTCTCATGTCCAAAAGCCTTCCCAGCCTTATATCTGGATTTCTAGAAGTCATCTAGGCTTGTTCTTATGGTCTAAAACAGAATGAAAATATGGCCAGAGTACAGACATCTCAGTACTCAAGATGGCAGGTCAGATCAAAATTCCAAGTTTCTCTAGGCCTCAGTAGTGACACACTGTGTGAATTTCCAGGCTATATCTTATCTTTCTCCTTCATTTTACACTTGCTGTGAGAGCTGTGTCTTAAAGCTTAGATGCTAGAGAGGATAATGGAGGGACCATGGTGATGGAAAGAAGATCAATCTGGAGTTTTTCTTAAAATGCATGAAGACCTACCTTAGGACTTGGTCTAGAGGACTAAGATGGTTGATATAATTTCCTCATATTGCACTGACCTGCATTTGAAATCTTTTCCTCTAGAAAGCTCAGTCAAAGCTTGTACTCCAGGATCACCTCCACATGTACACTGAAGTACTGGAGTACAACTATTGTTGTTGCTGAGTCATTTCAGTCGCGTCTAGTTCTTTGTTTGGGGTTTTCGTAGCAAAAATACTAGAGTAACTTGCCATTTCCTTCTCTGGCTCATTGTCTGGATTAGGAAACTGAGGCAAACAGGCTTAAGTGACTTGCCCAGAGTCGCATGGCTAGTATGTGTCTGAGATTTGAACACCAAAAGATGAGTCTTTCTGACTTCAGGCCTAGCACCAACTAGGTGTCTCTGGAGTATGACTAGTAATCCAGGGCAGTGTTTGTGCTAAATGGGTTAAGAAAAAAAAAAAACATCTGTAAGTGTTATGGAAGTTTTCAGGAGGGAGATCAGTATGGAACTGGAATCATCAGGGAAAGCTTCATGGAAGAGGTAGTTTGAGTCCCCATAAGATAGAGGTCCTATTTTGGAAAGTTAAGGAGAAATAAAGCCTTCAAGGTAGGGCAGAGGTGGGAATTGTTTTGAGATGGTCACCTTTCCTATCTAGCAAACTGCCTTGTTTTTGATGCATGGAGGTACAATGTGCCACAGAGAGTCCCCCTAGGCACTCTTTCTGGTCCAATCCAAATCTGATCATTCATTTTATGATTCAGTTCAATCCAATCAACATTTATTAAATACCTGCTTAACAAGTCTGAGACACAAGGTGTTAGAGTGGACAGAGAACCTGTCCCCACACCAGAAACACCTGGATTCAAGTCCTAATATTGATACCTCTTAATGCTTGGACAAAACTCTTAAGAATATACATTTCATAAGTCATTTCATACATTTCAGAGGAAGTGCCGACCTGTATGGATGAAAGACGTTTCCTCACCTTATGCTAATGTCCAGTCTTTATCCCTTAAGGGAGAAAATAAAGCAAACTAGCCGCTGCCCTCCGAGTTTACATTCTACTTTGAGAGAGCTTGTTTGCCCTAGCCCTATAATTGGTTGTTGCCCTCTAACTGCAGGCTGCTTGCTTGTGTGTGAGCCTCTCGGATCGAATTTGCCCATCTTTGCATGACTGTAAGAAGTGACCGGCCTAGGACCACATGTGAAACCGTAGCAGTGGCTCCCTTTTGTGCGAGCCTGGGGAGGGCCCTGCTTCCTCTCGGAGGAGACCTTATCTCCCCTAAGTCGCCCTCCCGACACCGTCCTCAAACGCGCCCTACTCCTTTCCATTTGGTCTTGGGGAATGCTGGGTGCTTCCCCCTCGTCCTTTCCCAGATCCGCTGCATGCAGGAAATGCTGAAGAACGCACGTCTGGGGTCTGCCTTGTGCAACTCTCCCTTCAAGGGCCCGATTAACGCTCTGGTTCTCTGTCCAAACGCTCGCCAGATGAAAGCGGAGGCCAAAGCCCCCGAGCACAGGAAGACGGAGCTCCCCCAGGTGAAGACGAAACGCCTGAGAGAGTACACCATCAAGTGCCACTCCAGCATGCCCCGCAACAACACCTACATCAACTTTGAGCGCTTCTCCCGCGTGATGGAAGACGTGGCAGAGGCCGAGCGGAGCTGCAGCCACCTGGCGGCCGCGCACGACTCTCTCCAGGACGACGTGGAGGCCCTGGGGTCCATCTGTAACGAGAAGGGGGCCTGGTACCGAGAGGAGAGCGAGAAGACTCGCTACAGCCTTTCCCAGCTCAAGTACGAATACCGCAAGGTGGAGGCCATGAAGAAGGCCCTCCGAGAAGACGTCCAGGCCGTGGGCTCCGAGCTGGGCTGTGTTGCTGGAAAATATGCTCAGCTCAGGGCACAGTATGACTCCCTGAGGAAGGAACTTTCCGAGGACCTGAGGTGGATCCAAGAGCTCATGAACGAGTTCCAGCGGGAGTACGGCGGCCGAGGCAGAGATGTGAATGAGTCACTAATGGAACTGATAAATAGGTCTTGCAGTGAAGACTTCCTTGCAGGTTTGAAGCTCAGGGTTACAGAATCCAGCCAGTAATGAGGCCTTATTGGTCTGCCAGAGCACGTTCTCCATTGTCTCGCTGCGGGATCCTCACTGCGGCAGAAAGAAATTGTTCCAGCCAGTTTTCCGTCCCCTCCTCGCCTCCCACCAGCCCAGTCCCCTTCAGACTGGCCGCCTCATCCTAGCAGTGAATCAGAAATTGCCGGCAGTAATTAGTGATGCAAATTATGTTCCCTCTCCCCATCCCAGCACCTACAGCCCATCTCCCACCCTTTTTTCCGCGTGCCCTTGAAGTACGAGGCTTCATTAGGGCACTGGCGAGGCAGTCACCTGACAGAGTGGACTTCCGCTTATTGCAGAGCCATGAGGAATGACACGCCCTTGGCCCCGTTATATTTACCACCTCCTCATCTCATAGTCTTAGATGTTAGCCTGTGTTGCCAACATACGTAGTACTTACTCTCTGGGGGAGCTCAGTACGGAGGAGGCTGGGAAAGAACGCAGCCCATCTCGCAGAACCCCCTTTCAGAACCTCCCTCGGTTCTCCCAAGAACCCTGAGAAGTAGGAAGAGGAGTAGCTATTGTTATGCCTTTGTGACAAGGCTGTGGAGCCCTAGCGTCCTAAAAATCAACCAGTGAACAAACATTTATTAAGCACTTACTGGGTGATGGAGGCAGGATGGGGGTGTGGAAAATAAAAGAGTCCAAAAAAAGGCGAAAGGCAGTCTATGTCCTTAAGGAGTTTGTATATTCTAACATACTAATATTACCTTTTAATATAATATTCTAATAAGGAACTTGTAAATTCTAATGGGGAAAGTAAGATTTATTTAAATAGATATATATAATCATTATTAAGTCAGTCAACAGAGATTTTAAGTGCCAGGCACTATACTAGCTTGGAGGGGAAAGGGGAATGCAAAGAAAGGCAAAAAAACAATCTGTCCTCAAGACAGAGTCCTTTTTTTCCAATGGGAGAGGTAACACTCATTGAAATAGATGCATAGAATCTAGAAGTCAATAAACATCTATTAAGTACTTACTGTGTACCAAGAACCTTACTAAGTTGGAGAGAAAGGAAAAGTAATACAAGAAAGGCAAAAAGCAGTCTCTGGGAGCTTGTGCATTCTAAGTGGGGAGGTAACATTCATTTAAATAGATATCTAAAAACAATAAATCATTAGTTAACAGACTCACTACCTAAGAAGTAAGGGTACCAAAAGAAAGGTGGGGGGAGTCTCCTAAGTAGCATATAGGCAGAATATTGGCATATATCTTCCCAGAGGAATTTGAATGTTTTGAAAAATTCATCATCCACATAGGACCCTGCCCAAGAACTGTTCGTGTCAAATTCACTGCCACCACTATACGGTGAAAGCAACATGACAAGTCAATAAGCATTTATTAAGCACTTACTGTGTGCCAGGCACTGTACTACAGTCTGGAGATAGAAAGAAAGACAAAATAATAGTCCCCTTGCTCAAAGAACTCACATTCTAATGGAGGACGCATAAGTCTACATATGAGGGATATATAGGGATAGATTTGTGGGAACCTTAGAAGACATTGGATGGGACCAGAACCACGAAAGACTTCTTGCAGAGGGTGGGCACTGATTGGAGTCCTGAGGGAAGCCAGGAGGTGGACAAGAGGAGGGAGTACTTCTCAAGCTTGGGGGGAAGCTCTGAAAAGGCCTGGGGACAGGAGATGGAGTATCTTATGGAGGAACTACCCAGAGGGTCGGGATGTTGATGGATTGTAGAGTTCAAGGAGAGGAGTAAAGTGTGGTCAGTAAGATGAGGTTAGGAAGGAAATGGTACATTAAGTAACATTTGGCTCCTCTCTTTTCCTTGAGTTACTCATAGCCTCAAAGTTCACCTGAGGACCAGAACTAAGAAGTTTAAGGTCCCCTCTCCTTGCGCTTAGACTTATTATTATTATTTTTTTTAATCAAGCCAATCAGAGTTAAATGACTTGCTGTGGGCCACATAGTAAGTGTTAAGCATCTGAGGCCACATTTGAACTCAGATCATCCTGATTCCAGAGCTGGAGCCACTTCGCTGTCCCCTCTCCTTGATCATAGGGACTTGTGGTTCTTCTTGATCTGACAATTTCACAGAGTTTTGTGGTTCACAACAAACCTTAAGAATCATTGTAATGAGTGGCACCTTGAGACAGTGTATTAAATCTAGAGGGAGATGAATCCAGAGTCGGGAGAGCAGGGTTCAATTCTTTCCAGGATTTTCATCTGTAAATGGAACAATAATACTTTCAGTACCTACTTCACAGGTGTGTTTATGAGGAAAGTGTTTTGTAAAATTTAAAGCTCAATATAACTCCTTGATAAGTAGTTGTGGATTGATTATTTAAATGTGAGAGCTACTGTGACTTTTGCCTTCATGATCTGATATAATGACCAGAGCAGCTGGAGGTCTGGTGCCCTTATGTTCCAGATAGAGTGAATCTTTCAACCAATTGTTAATTAGGTACCCAATATATGCAAGGCATTTTGTAGCATAAATTACTGACGTCAGTGCAAGGCAGCAGCTAAATGACAAGAGCCAAATGAGTCAGACAGACAACCAGTGCTAGAATAGGATTAATTCAGCCAACAGAATTTTAATCCTGCTAAATCCAGTGTAACCAATAGCAGTAATAATAATAATAATAATAAAATCTAATAAGAACCAGAATCTCAAACTTGAAAGAGACTTACAGAAGTTATAGAGTCCTACCTGTGCTACACAGGAATCACCTCTGGACCATTCCCAGTGGTTATCCAGCCATTGTTTTAAGGCATCACATAACAGGGAACCTGCTACTTCCTGAAACCACCAATGCTGCTTTTGGGTGGTACTCATGATTAGGAAGATTTTTCTTACATAAGCTTGAACCTGTCCTGGTAAAACCTCTCACTACCTCTCTAGACTTGCCCTCTGGGGCCAAGTAGAAAAGAATCTACAGTACTTGGTACTCTTATATGTCACAGCCCTTCAAATACTTGTCAGATAACAATAATAATTATGATATCTGATATATATATATATGATATATTAAGGTTTGCAAAATGCTTTGCATATTCAGGGTTTAAGACTATATTAAGACACACCTGTATTATTGCATTTGATCTTCACAGCATCCCTGTGAATCATGTTCTTCCCTTCCCCCCACCCCGAACCCTCCCCCAAGTCTTTTTTTCCCAAGCTACACATTCCTTCTTTTTTCCTTCAGTCCTCACATGGCATGGTGTTGAGACCTTTATTCTCCTGGATTCTCTTCTCTAATAGCTTTCAGTTCATCAGTTCCCTTCCTAAAACATGGTACTAGAATTGGTCATAACACTCTAAGTATGATTTGACTAGAGTGCAGCACAATTTTGTTGTTCAGTCATGACTCCATTGAGGATAATCTTGGAAAAGATATTGGAAGGGGTTTGCCATTTCCTTCTCCAGCTCATTTTACAGATGGGGAATTTGAGACAAACAGGGTTAAGTGACTTGCCAAGGGTCATACAATTAGTAAGTGTCTAAGGCCAGATTTAAACTCACAAAAGGTGAGTCTCTCCATTCTAGATACTTTATCTCAAAATTCAGAGTTAAGAGTCCTGACTTGGAGACAAGAAAGATCAGGCCTCTGAAAGTTAGCACTTGGGTAACTATGGGAAAGTAACTTTAACTACACTGAACCACAGCAGCTTCGTTTGGCAAATGGGGATAATACTGGTCACAACCTTAGCTCATCGGCTTGTTGTGAGAATGAAATGAAGTCATGTATATAGAACTAGTTACTTTCTTTTGTTTTTGGTAAGGCAGTTAGGGTTAAGTAACTTGCCTAGATCACACAGCTAGGAAGTATTAAATGTTTGAGGCCATATTTGAATTCAGATCCTGATTCCAGGCTGCTATCCACTGGGCGGTCTAGCCGCCCCACAATTCGTTCATTTTTAACCTCTTATTTTAAAAGGAGGAAACCAAGGCTCAGAAAGGTAAAGTCATTTTTCTAGGGTCACACAACTGGTTAGCTATTTCCTCACTCCCAGTCAATGATATGCTAGTAAATGTTTAGCAACCATCTCTGAAAAAATAAATGCCAGTAAGTAACATGTTTAATCTTAATTTGCATTATCAATATTTTCTTCATCACTTTCTTAAGGCTACAAATTAACAAAGTAATCAATTGAACTTTGATTTGTAATGTTTGCCAATTTTCAAGACATAAATTAACAGTTGGTTTTGGGGACTGGTACAAGCTGTCTTCAGCTTCCAGACCAGTGGTGGATTGGGGTTTTGTTTTGATTTGTTTTTTTTTTAATCAGTGGAATTGCCCCCTTTGTGCTCACATTAAAGCATTGATAACATCTTTATCATTTCACAAGGAATAATTTTCCTCTATATCACATGACCACAATTATAAATAAAATAATCCTGAGCTCCATAGCACATGGGGACTTGGAGCAGAGAGCTGTCTTTCAGGTAACTCGGAGGAGATAAAATGGATTTATCCTTGACTCATTGGTTGTCAAGCAGCTCCCAACTGGGTAAGCTAAAGAAAGTCTCTGCCTGAAATCTGAAGGATTCAAGAAACAAGATGGAATGAATAGCTAGAAAGAGCTGGTAATAACCGTTTTCTCAGGACATCTCTTGACAAGGAACAAATGTAGCTTAATTGAGAATGATGGAGGGTTTAGGCTAGAAAACTTTTCACTAACCTTCGGATAGAAGAGACTATTTAGAGCTATGGTCAATAGCTCTCAGAAGGCTGCTTCCCTCTCTGAAATTACTGAGGATTTGTCACTTTCAAAAATGTTTAGGAAGAACCTATCCAAGTGGTGTTTCCTGTGTAAATACCCTTGTGAAGAATTTTGGTTTGTTTTATTTTTTAAAATTATGACTCTGCACTTTGTCTACTGTATAAATTCTAATTTTCACATGGACTCTTATGTTATGTTTTCTTAAAGATAAGCACACCTGTGAAATCCCAAATCTTATCTTAGCCATGAGCTTCAGCTCTTTCTCCCTTTTCCAAGGATGCTAACAAGCTTGTGTGGTTCAGTTTTGAGTTTTCACTTTTCTCCATGAGCTCTGCTGGAGGTCCTAATGAGTAGTGACAATACCATATGACACAGAATTATGTAGTGGAAGAGATAGGGAATAATCTTTCATATCCCAGAACTGAAGTGGGTAGTGCTACACCATTTCTAAGATGGCTTTTATTCCAAGTCAAAGTTAGCATTTGGGAATTTAAAAACAAAGCTGGAAAACTGAGTAGAAGAGGCTAAGAAGTCACTGATTTATATAATCTGTCTCTCCCTCTCCTCCTCCCCCCCCCCAACTCCATCTCTCTTTGTTTCTCTCTGTTTCTCTTTCTCTGTCTCTATCTCTTCTTTCCTTTTCCCCCTCTTCTCTCCCTTCCTTCCCCATTAGCCCCCACTACTAACTCAATATCCCTTCATTGAAAATAATTCAGCGATTCCCTAATTCCTCACTTAAATAAAGAACTCCCAACAATGAGATCAGAATTTTTTTTTTTAAATACATTTCATGGTAGTAAGTCTGCCAACCCTCTTCTAGTAAGGATTCATTGAAATTTTACAGATCAACTGCAAATTTTGCTAAGGGGATGTACAAAAAAAATACAGATCTTCTCAGAATGGGAATCCAAGTTGCTGACTCTTGTTTTTCCAAAGAAAGAAGCAAAAGAAGGATAACAGGAAGGTTTCCCCATCCCACACCATTCTCCCACCCACACCAAAATTTCTCCCACAACCACTCCTCCTGTTAATTAGAAACTTATTTGACCTCATATGCTGCCCTAGTAAGGTACAAATTTCCCACAATCAGAACAAGGGACTTGGGTGAAAAAGACAGGGACTACCACAGATCCTCTCTTTGTGCCCTTTTTTTTTTTTTTTTTTTTAATATCAATACATTTTAACTAAGTTTCCTAGCTATCCTTTATATATCACTTTTAAGGTTTGCAACATTTTTCACAATATGATCTTATATGGTCCTCACATGGTTGTTGTTAAGTTGTTTCAGTCATATCTGACACTTTATAGCCCTTTGGGGGTTTTCTTAGAAGAGATACTGAAGTGGTTTGTCATTTCCTTTTCCAGCTCATTTTATACATGAGTAACTGAGACAAATAGTGCTAAGTTACGTGCTCAGCTGGTAAGTATCTGCAGTCAGATTTGAACTCAGGTTTTCCTGACACTGGCACTATCACTCTACACCACCTAAGCTGCCCATCAACTCAAAATATGGGACAATAAATTTCCATTTCAAGAAAGCCTATATAGCTTTCTTATAGTATGACACATTGTGTTCAGAACTGTCCATCTTTTCTTCATATTCTAGGAGGTTTTCTTTTGTTCTCTGTTATTTTATTTTTATTCTTTTTATTTTTTCCCCCTTCTCCCCCTCTCCCTCCCCCTATAAGGCTACAATTAAATGTGGATTTAAGTATTATATAAGGCAGGGTTTTAACTCACTGACTGAAGGCACTATGTGCCAGGTGCTGGGGATGCAAATGCTATACCTGACATTGCCAGAGCAGGACCTAAAAGGCTAAAATCATGACTCTTCAAGGTGCTTGGAAGCCATCTAGCTCTCTTTGTGTCCTTTTTTGTTAGATGGGTGGAGGAATGATCTTGGTTCTGTCCACAGCAGTAAACATCAATCAATACAAGCCCTTCATTCCTTCTGGTAGGATTAGAATATTTAAAATTCCCTCAGTTCAATGAGCTTTTTTTGAGTGGCTGCCTTGTGCCCAGAATGTGCCAGGCCTTCTAGAGGATGATAAAAGAAGTAACAATAGCCCCTGTTCTTAAGGAGATTATTTTATTTGTCCTATCCAATCAGGGGTGTGGCCAGCCAGAGGTTTAGACTGGTGCTTTCTGAGCTCCCATAGGGTGTAAGTGGGATTCGTTGGCAGATGTCTCAATTCAAGAGATACCAGAAGCAAGAGGTAGTTTATACAGAGCAAAGAAGATCAGTTAGTGGAACAATAAACAGAAAATACAAATTAAATAGGGGTCTGTAAAAGAAGGAGCATCTGGGGAATAGAAGAGTAGGTGGGTAATGAATTGATAATGAAATTAAAGGCAAGCAGGAGATATAATCTATGATAGAGCAACAATTCAAAGAAACCAGGTAAAGAGCACCCTCCTTGGGCTTCAGTTTCCTCCTCTGTAAAATGAGAGTTTTGGAGTAAATAGTCTTTGGGGCTATTCTAGGTCCAAGATTCAATGATCCTGAGATCTGAGCTTGAGCAAAGGTTATGTACATAATATGTCAGTGTTAAAGGGAGCACACGCCTTTTAATCCTGGTCCTGTGATACAAACCTTTTGTTCTGACAAATGAGCTTCAGTTGTGAAGATTTCCCAATCACTAGTCATTCCTTCAATTAATCAGTCAATGAGAATTTTTAAAAATGTATTTAAAACTTAAAGAAAAAAAGAAAAGACATTGCTATGTTCACAGAAGGACATGAGAAGATTCAAAATATAGGACAAGAAATTTCCATTTCAAGAAAGCCTATGTAGCAAATATTACACATTATGTTCAGAGCTATCCATCTTTTCTTCACTTCCTAGGGAGGTTTTCTTTTGTTCTCTGTTATACACTTTTTACTTTATTCTTTTTCCCCCTTCTATACCCCCCCTCCCTCAAAAAGGCTACAATTAAACATAGATATACATATATGTGTGTGTATATATATATACATATGTGTACATATATATACACACACAAATACATACATATATATAGATATTTATAATTACATACAATATATATTCTCATACATCTATGTACGGTTCCTTTGTCATCCTTCATTAAGACCAATCTTTCCATATTTTTCTAAATTCACCAACTCAACAAGTATTTTTTAAAGGGAGGACTGCCAAGGAAGTTCAAGACACAAAGAAAGACTAAAAAAATCTTAGTCTAGTAGGCCAATTATTGAATAAACAAAAATAAAAACAGAATAATTCCTGCCCTCAAGAAGCTTACATTTTTATATGGGAAACAACTATGTCTAAGATGCTATTACCCAGAAATGGTAGCCTAATCATAGCCTCTGTAGACTCTGTTATAGGTGGTAAGACAGTTTGTATGGGAGAACTATAACTATAAATTATAGATACTATAACGAACATAGCCGGGATGGAGATTGCTCTTTCCTTTCCCTGAATACTCTTCATTTTATTGTATTGTCTTCCTTGGATTTTTATTTCCTTTTTCCACTAAACTTTTTATCATGGAATCTTAAGAGTTAGAAGGTGATTCAGTGGTCCTCTGATCTAATCAATGACTTATTACAAGGGGCAGCTAGGTGGCGCAGTGGATAGAGCACCGGCCTTGAATTCGGGAGGACCCAAGTTCAAATCTGGTCTCAGACACTTAACACTTCCTAGCTGTGTGACCCTGGGCAAGTCACTTAACCCCAGCCTAAAAATAAATAAATAAATGACTTATTACATCCATGATGAGTGATCATTCAGTGTCAACTTGAAGAGTCCAGGAATGGGCAGCTCACCATCTCTCAAGGCAGCCCATTCCACTTTTGGACAACTAATTATTAGGCAGCTTGTTTTTTTCTTATATCTCAAAATGCATCTCTTCCAGTCTATTCCTTATTCCTAATTATTCAATCTGGTGAAAAAAATCTGATCTCTCTTCCACATCATAGCTCTTCCAAATTTTGAAAAGAGTTATTATATCTCTTCTACTCCCCACCCTCCCAATCTCTTTTTTTTTTCTTTCCAGTCTAAGTGTCCCCATAGCCTGCAACCTATCCTTATATGGCATGGTTTTGAGTCCCCTTGCCATTTTGGTCATTCTCCCCAGGAAATGTTCCAAGTTACAATTTTTATTGTTCTCAGTTGCTCAGATTTGTGACTTCAAGTAAAAATTTCCACACAGGTGTGTAGTCCAGTGGACAGTGTTGAACCTGGCATCAGTTCAAATCCCATCTCAGAAACTTTCTAGCTGTGTAACCCTGAGCAAGTCACGTCACTTCTTGTCTGCCTCAGTTTCCATAACTGTAAAATGGATGCTACTGCCATCACCTAGAACTGGCACAGAGTAGATGCTTAATCAATACTTATTAACAAATTATAAACACTAAGGCAAAATAGAAGCATGAATCATTATTGTTATTATCGATGCTATTGTTTTTTCCAAAGAATAGTCATGCTGTTATATCTCTGTTCACTTTTTCCAAGTAAGCTTCCCCAAAGGTCTATTCAGGGATACGTGGCAGGACCCTCCTGTCAAATGACGCCAATCTATCATTATGATTGTTTCTGTCCTGTGTGCCAGTACTCTGCTGGAGGAGGAAAAAAGAGAGAGGAAAGAAGTATCTGACCTTTGTGAGCTTGTAGACAAAAAGAGGGATAAGATTGATTCCTATGAAATAAGCAGAAAGCCGTACAGAATAATATATTGTGTTGAACTGAGTTACAGGCTACCATAGTTTATGACATCATAGAGTTGAGATTTCAAGGGACTTTAAAAATGACCGAGACCAAAGGTTTTTAACTTGGGGTCCAAAGACCTTTAAGATGGCAGCTAGATCTCAGGAGGAATTTGAATCTGGATGGGAAAAAATATATCTTTACCTCAATATAATTGGTTTCCTTTGTAATCCTATGTGTTTTATTTCATGAATTTAAACACATTATTCTAACAAGGGATTCAGAGGTTTTCCCAGACTGCCAGAAGGATAAATGAGACACCAAAATGGTTAAAACAAACAAACAAACAAAAGCATTCACTTTATATTTAGTATAATTATATATACTATAATTATATATACTATATGTATACAGTATACTAGATAGATAGATAGATAGATACTTAGTATACTATATAGCCTGGAATACTCACGCCTGGAAGACAGGATGAGATTTAAAGCATCGTATGATTATTTGGAACTGGAAAGGACCTTAGAAGCTGGATATATAAACTGAGGCCCAGAGAAGCTCAAGTTTATGCTATGGGACAGAACCAAGATTGGTTCCCAGTCTAGTGCTCTGACTTGGAGCAATGGCTTTCAAAAGACATCCAAAACACCATAAGCTTGAGTTCCTTCTCTGTTCCCTTCAGATAGTGCCCAGTTTCTCATCACATATTTGAATATTGAATATTTGACTATGCCCCTCTGCCACTGTGATCATGTATTTCTTTCCTCACCCTACTACAGATCTTGTACCATTATGTAAACCCTATCAGCTCCTCCTTCCCCACAGGCTGACCCTGAAATCTCACTCTGCCATCCTACCCGGAGCCTCAGGAGCAGCTGGGGCTTTGCCAGCCCCAGTGGAGCCTGGAGCAGAGAGGCTCTGTCTGCACTTTCTTCCCCTGTGGTAATAATAATAGATCAGCCAGAAGACCAAGGACATGTCACCTTCACAGCTGACAAATTTGAAACTGGATTGCTTCACATCAAGCTCATGCTCTGAGTCCCTGGTGCCCCCAGGAAATACAAGAATTGGACAATGCAATCTTACTGTGCAACCCCAGCACAAATCAGTGGGTCTCAGTTCTAGGGGTTTGGAGAGCAGGGAAAGAAAACCTTGGAAAATACTCAGAAATAACCCCAGTTTTGTTTTTGTTTTTGTCTCATAGCCAGTGGATAATCGGCAAGCCATGGTCCGAAGGGAATCGGTTGTCAATTTGGAAAATTTCAAAAAGCAGTATGTGCGAAGGCGATGGAAGGTACGCAACCCAGTAGGCTTCCCCCAGAGGTGTGGTGGCAGGTTTCTGAGAGCTTTCTCTTGGGCTCTACATTGCTTTCTCCTCACAATTTGTTTTTGTGTGTGTTCTTTCCCTGCCCCAGCTTTCATTTAGCATTGTCTCGCTGTGTAACCACCTCACTCGTTCCCTGATGAAAAAGGTCCATTTGAAGCAAGAAAACGATTTGGTATGTATTCATTTATTTTGTTCAACAGGCTTTTATTGAGGAACTATTCTGTGCTAGACTAGGCAAAAAACCAAAAAACAAAAAAAATCCAACAATAACTCCAAAAACCAAAACAGACCTTTCCTTCCAGAAATTTATATTTGGGGGAGGAAGGAGGGCAAATGAGCAACAAATTTAAACAGACAAGTTAAAAAGAGAGAGAGAGAGAGAGAGAGAGAGAGAGAGAGAGAGAGAGAGAGAGAGAGAGAGAGAGAGAGAGACACTATAATTTAAAGAAGAAAGCATTAACTATTAGAGGGATTCATGAAAGGCTTCCCATGGGAGATGGTGCCTGATTTGTCTCTAAGAGACATTTGGTTGAGAAGAGTTGATTCTCGGCATACAGAATGGCCTGGGCCAAAGCAAATGGGATGGGTGCCGAGTTCAGCGAGATTCATTAGCAGATAAAGTTGGCCAACTGATGAATAAAAATGTGAGGTTTTTTTGGCCAAAGTCAGGTTCATGAAAGGATTGTGTAATTGATATCAGGAACTGGAATATCCACAGGTTGAATTTTAAAGTATTTGTATTTATTTATTATTATATAATTATATATCAATGATCAAGATATTATATGTTATAGTAATATGTATTATTTATCATTATTTATTATTGTTTTATTTTTTGGACTTCTGCTAACTGGAGGGATAGAGAAGAGCGGAGAAATGTGACAGATCTCATTAGTATCTCAGATATCAAAGGCAAGAAATCCTAGGATTAAGAGTTCCCCATAGAACAACTAGATAATTTAATATTGATTCTACCAGTATTGAAAAATGTTAGGACAGTCAACTAGTATTAAATAACCACATTTAAAAGGCATAACATTGATTTTTTTTCAGGAAGTTGTAATTTTTTTTGGTGTTATAAACCCCTGGGAATCTGTTGAAATCTATAGATTTTTTCAAATAATATTTCTCAAATATATAAAATAAACTACATGAGAATACAAAGAAAATCAATTATATTGAAATGGAATTATCAAAGTTAAAAGAAAAAAAATCTCACAGACCCCAGTTTAAGAACCTCTAACTTAATTTGTTCAGTCATTTTTCATTCATGTCTGACTTTTTATGACCTCATTTGGGGTTTTCTTGGCAAAAATACTGGCCACTTCTTTCTTTAGCTCATTTTGCTGATGAGGATCTGAAGCAAACAGAGTTAAGTGACTTATCCAGCATTTGTCTTGAGTTCAGATTTGAATTCAGGAAGAGGAATCTTCCCGATTCCTAGCCCAGTGCTTTATGCCCTATGGCGTCCCCTAGCTGCCCTAGTTTAAATAGAAATCCCTTTAAGAAAATCCATTTCCTTCTTACCCAGCGTCTTATTTTTATTGGCCTAAAGTTTCATATTTGTAAATTTAACTTGACCATATTGATAAGTTTTTAGGATGTATTTATCTAAGTGAGCTTGCATGATTCGTTTTGGTTTCTAGGTCTCGTTTTCCTATGTTGTGAAAAGGAAAGGGACTATATGATTTGTAAGGTCCATTCCAACTTTAATTTATATTTATTGAAGATATTTTAGAAGGTATTCTAGGCCAAAGGCAAGTTATATCAAATGGTCTTTGAAAATAGCTTCCTACTCATAGTTTCTTTGATTAAATCTTATTTTAGGATAAGTAAGTTTTACCCAAGTTTTCATTTTTATTCTTTATTTAATTCATGTTGGAAACAGATTATTAAGCAAGACTGAAATGGTTCTTTTTTTTGAGTTGCCTCAGTATCTTCTTTTATATTCAATATTTGACAAACACAAAATAACATTTTCATATATAAAGTAAAACAGTAAAAAAATATCATATGTGAGAATAGGAATGTCTATTATGTACAGCTTGCTTCTTAAAATATAATAAATTCAAAATATTACTTCCAAAGCTGTCCTGTTGTCTGTGTTTCTTTTTTAACTTCCTTTTATTCTCTTCTGTGTATTTAAAAAATGCTTTAATGGCCATTTGTTCTTTATTTTTCTTTTCTTTCTTTCTTTTGCTCTTTCTTTTTTTCTTTTTTCTTTTTTTTTTTTTTGCTAATTCTGTACTCCCCTCCAACTCCTCCCCTCAATAAAAAAAGAAGAAAAATATAGGAATTGTTTTTAAATTGTTATTGCACAGCTTGAGTCTAAAAATCATATATTTAAAGGCTCTTAAAGGATCAGGCTTAACTGAGCTCAAATTGATCACAAGCCTAGATTTCTATTTAGCCCAGTTCAGGCACAAGACTATATTAATACACTAGCCCTGCATGGCAGTGCGACTGCAAGCCACATTTGACTTTTCAGGTCCCACATATTCAATTTTCCCCTCCATGCTGATGTAAAGCTTTCCTTATCCATTTCTTGGCTGACCATTGGTCTCTCTTCTCCATCTTGGCATTAGACATTGTGAACCAGAGGTCCTATAGAAATCTTAAAGTCAACATGTCCAAAACTAAACTTAATTTTCTTCCCCATCCCCAACATTCCTCTCTTCCTTACATTCTTACTGTTCATGAAGATGTCACTATCTACCTAATCACCACGTTTTAAAACTTAAGCTCTTCCTCTACTCTTTTCTCTCTCCATATCTAGTCTGTCATTAAATCACTGTGAATTTCACCTTTATAATAACTCTGGGATAAGACTCCTTCTCTCTGATACTCCCACAAGAAATTGTAGGTTGCTTGGATTATTGAAATATCCTGCTAGTTAGTCTCTCAGCCACAAGTCTCTCCACAACCAATACATCTTCTCTTCAGCTATCAAATTGATCATCCTAAAGTATAGAACCAATAAACTCTAGTTGCTTACTAGCACTTCCAGGATCAAATATAAAATACCTTGTTTGCTGTTCAAAGCCCTTTAAAATGTGGACCCTTCTTCTTTTTCCAGGCTTATGCTTTATACTCCCTTTGGTCTTCCCTGGCCATATATTCTTTATTTTATTTTATTTTATTTTTGGTGAGGTAGTTGGGGTTAAATGATTTGTCAGGGTCACACAGCTAGGAAGTGTTAAGTCTATAAGGTCAAATTTGACCTCACGTCCTCCTGACTTTAGGGCTGGTGTTCTATCCACTGTGCCACCTGGCTGCCCCAATGCTCCTTAATTCTAATGCCTTCTTTATATATATATATATATATATATATATATATATAAAATCTTATTTGTCCATAGTTGTCTGTATGTTGTCCTCTCCCCATTATACTGAAAGTTGCTTGAGAGCAGAGCCTGTCTCTTTCTTATAAATTTTTTTATCTCCAGTGTTTGGTATAGAATAGGTGCTTGATAAAGACTGACTTGTATGCCTCTGGTGCTGAAAGATTGCCAAAGTTTAACTGACACGAATTTACACTTTCCTAAATCAGTCATTCTTCAGGCACATTCTCAGAAAAGTGTTTCTCCAGTTTTTCTAAATTGGAGTTGTTGTTTTTTCAAATAAATAGAATAATAATAGACCAATGTATTTGGATGCATTAAATGAGGCCATCTTGGCTACTGCTTTCTCATTTCCAGAATGAAGTTTTCTTGAACTGGTATCTTCTTTTTAAGAACTTTGCATTGTATTAAAACATGCGAGCTCAATAAGAGCAATAATTTAAGAAAATTAAATCTGTTTAACATGAATGAAAATACAATTAGATTAAGGATTCAGTCCAGGCTCCTCTCTCCCTTGTTCAGCTATTTTGTTATAGTTCAGTTGTGTCTGATTATCTCTAACACCATTTGGGGTTTTCTTGGCAAAGACACTGGAGTGATTTACCATTTCCTACTCATTTTATAGATGAGGAAACTGAGGCAGAGTTAAGTGACTTATTTAGTGACCTTCTTGTCAGAGGTCCATTTGAACATAGATCTTCCTGACTTTAGGCCCATCTATCCACTATCCACTATGCACCTAGCAATACAGAAGCCAAAATAAAATATTTTGGTATTTTGGGGGTATTTTTCTTTCCTAAACATTATTTTCAAGGAACTATTTTTTTTTAAATTGTTCTTTTAAAAATAATATTAAGGAATCTGTGGGGGGTAAATGCATAGTAATGTTCTTCAAAAGTCCATACCTAAGCCCAGTTAAACATAGTCTTATCTGTCTATGCAATTCTAGCTATCCTGGGGCAGGTATTTGGACTTAATGGTATTCTTAAATCAGTATGATCAGTGGACCTCTTTCCTACATTGGGAAAGGAATCCTGTGGCTCATTCATGGCCCTCTGCCAGTTAAGTTGGGAACAAACTGAGCTAGGCAGCTAAGTTTTAACATCTGAGAAAGTCTAACAACTTCATTTGATTTTTTTCTTTGGTATAAGTAAATGACATCAAACTATCAGCAAGCATTTATCATATAACTACTATATGTCAGACACCACAATAGGCACTTGGAATAAAACAAAAGTGAGACAATTCCTGCCTTTAAGGAGCTTGAGAAGATCAGGAAGATACAACATGTTCACAGGTCAAAAATTATAGTTTACATACAAGATAAATACACAATGATGGGGAAGGGATATTAACAACCAGAGGAAAACATTTTTTTTAATTAAAAAAAATTAACAACCAGAGAAATTCACTCTTGAAGGAAGGTAGAACCTACGAATGATATGGGCAAAGGGAGGGAGGCAGAGATGGACCTTCCCAAACCATCGCACTGACATTCAAAAGTCCTTCATATGTTGTCATTTAAGAGCTCCAAAGGCCACAAAGGGTGACAAATCTGATGCTTACTGATACAAAGCAAAAATAAGGTCACTGCTCTGTGACCTTTGAAAAGTTGTCTGAGTTTTAGTTTATCTGTGAAATGGGACAACCAGAGGAAATAAATTCTAAAGTCCTTTCTAGGTCTTAAAAAAAAAATCGTGATTTTCTTCATCCCATATCAGAGGCGTATACTCAAAATGCCATGGTTTCTAATTAGGATTTAAATCATGCAGCAGCCTTGAGAGTAGGTTCAGCAAACCTTGCAGCTCACGAACACTGTTTCCCAACCATTTCTACATTTATCCAAGTTGTAGTGATCATGCAAGACATAGCAACAAGCAGCAGTAACTAGATGGAACATAGCATTTGTCACCCCAGTTCTAATTTTCATTTTACTTAGCATTCTGATTTACCTATCTCTTGGTTTCTTTAAGGTCTCCAAGCCCATCCCACACCACCTGACTTCTTTTAACTTTAGCACCTCGAATCCCACCTCCATTCCTCTTTTTTCTTCTCTCCTTTCCTTTCTTTTCTGGACTATCAAGGGCTCTTCTACTTAGGTTCTGGTCAAGTTGAGTTGGAAGACGGGATCCACATTTGTCTGTTGTTTTTGTTGCCAAATAGGCATCTAGCCAGCCCAGCTGGTCTCATCACTTTACAGTCATAGGACTAAGCAGGACATCATCATCAGCCTTCCCTGGGCCTGCCTTCTCATTTCAGATTCCTGACTTATCTCTAACAAGGAGGAGTGACCCCAGAGAAGCACTATGGTGGATGGACATTGGTTTTGAGTTCAAGCCTCAGCCGTGGCTCCATGTACAACCCTAAGCAAATCGCTACTTAGGGCTTCTGTTTAGTCATTTATAAAATGGGGGTAATGATTCTTGTAGTCTTTATCCCACTAAATAAGGAGTTAAGTCTTTATTAAGTGCTTATTGTATACCAAATACTGGAGATAAAACTTTTTTTTTAGAAAAAATAAGACACAGCAACAACAAGATTATCTGATAATCAATTCTGATGGATGTGGCTCTTTTCAACAGTGAGATGATTCAGGCCAGTTCCAATGGCCTAGAGAGAGCCATCTACATCCAAAGAGAGGCTGTGGGAATTGAGTGTGGATCACAACACAGCATTTTCACTCTTTTTGTTGTGGTTTGCTTGAATTTTATTTTCTTTCTCATTTTTTTCCTTTTTGATCTGATTTTTCTTGTGCAGCAAGATAATTATATAAATATGTATGCATATATTGGATTTAACATATATTTTACCATGTTTAATATATATTGTCTTACTTGTCATTTAGGGGAGGGATGGGGGGAAGGAGGGGAATTGGAACACAATGCTAAGCAAGGGTTAATATTGAAAAATTATCCTTGCATATGTTTTTTTTTTTTTTTTTTTTTTTTTTTTTTTTTTTTTTGCTGAGGCAATTGGGGTAAGTGACAAGCCCAGGGTCACACAGCTAGGAAGTGTTAAGTGTCTCAGGTCCTCCTGACTTCATGGCTTAGTGCTCTATCCACTGCAGCACCTAGATGCCTCCTAATTTTTTTTTTTTTTTTAAGAAAAAATAAAAAAAGTAAAAGACAGGCCTTACTCTCAAGCAACTTTCTTGAGCAATGGGGGAGGACAACATACAAACAATTATGTATAAACAAGATTTATACAGGATAAAGTGGAGATAATCAGTGGAGAGAAGGCACTAGAATTAAGGAGTATTGGGAAAAGCTTCTTGTAAAGTTAGGTTCTTAGCTGGGACTGGAAAGAGGCCAGGAAAACAAGGAAGTGAAAATGAATAGGAAGAGAATTCCAGGCATGAAGTACCAGTCCGTAAAATTGTCAAGAATCAGGGGATGAGAGTGTTTTGAGAAACAACAAGGAGGTCAGAATCTCTAAGAATATGTGGCCAGGGGAGATATTGTGATCTGCAACATCTGGGGAATAAAATGTGATCTGCTCCTATTCTACAACACCTTCTCCTGTTCTTTTGCAGAGGAATTGTGAGAGTGACACCGAGGAAGATATTGCCAAGAGGAAGGCACTTCACCCCCGGAGGAGAAGTAGTACTTCCTAGTCTAGCCCGACTCCCCTCCCGGTAGGGAAACACAGGTCCCTTTGGAGAACCCCACCATCCCAGCGTGGTTTGCAATCTGTGGACACTCATGGGCTCCTGGCCCCAATCAGCACCCTGGTTTCCTAAGTCTCTGAGCCTGTGAGAGGAAGCACACCAGGTGCTTACTTTCATAAGAAGACTTTGGCAGGGAGGAAACTTAAGAGGTTCCGGAGATGTCCTCCTGTTGAAGCTCTGAGCCAATGGGAGCTTTTGCTTAAGAGCTCAAAGCTCTTAAATATAATTAAGAAGGGCTCACACCTGTTTGTCAACCCTCTGAATCAATGGTAAGGTCTATGGGCCTTTGTGGGATATTTTATTTTTTATTTTTTATTTTTCAATTTTAAATTTGGTGTTATTCACATAAGGCACCACACATAGAGCTTTAGGAGTCTACTTGGCTGCTGAGAGAGCTGAAAAGTATTCCTAGCCATCTCTAAGTGCTGTTTGTCATCTTTAAAAGTATATATATTCTTCAGTGCCATTGTGGATTCAGAACATTAACTGATAGGCAAAAGGAATAATGGAGGATCAAGAAATCCTATTCCTGGAAGAGAAGAATTACTGGATTTCCATTTGGTTTTATTGGATGAGCAAGGCCAACATCCTAAGACAACAGATATCTTCAGAGAAATAGAGGAAGAAATTCTGCTTATCCATTGCATTTGGACAAGGTTGGGGCAGGGCAGAAATTGAAAATTTTGGGGAGCTGAGGCCTGCATGAGAAAGACTTGTAACACAGAAGGGGACTCCATCCATAGATGGCTGTCTTCCTGGGCTTTCTTGTTGGTATCAAGCGTGGGCATGAAATGAATCCTTACTTGGTGACTTGACTGCTCATGGGAGGATAGCACCCTCTGACCTTCAAAGATTAGGGAAAGATTAAGAAAATATTTTTTTAATTTGGTATATATCTAGTCCATATTTATGTTCATATTTAGCCTGAATATAAATAGCCAATATAGTAAATCTTCTCCAAATATCCAGATTATTCCTTTCAAGGCTGGCATGAGTGAGTTTTTAAAGAAAGTAGAGATGTGGGTGGGAGTAGGGAGAAGGTGGACCACACCCAGAGAAGAAAATAAAGGGCAATGTTAATTTCCCCCCCCACCCCAGTGCTTTAATTCTCATGAGGACATAGCTAGAGATCTATTGGCAACAACAACCAGAAAAAAAGGCAGATAGTGATATTTGGACCCTGTTTTCCAACTCGGCTTAACTGGAACCCCGATAAGAGAGCCTTTGAAAGTCCAGAACAAGGAAGAAGGGAGAGTATAGTATGAGAGGGATAGAGAAAGAGGAATAAAGAAGTGGAAGAAGAAGGGACTGGAGAGGGGACAAAGAATAGTTTTCGGAAAGTAAGTGAGGGAACTGAGGAAGAAGAGAATGGGAGAGAGAGAAAGAGAGAGAAGGAAGGAGAAAGAGAAGAGGGAGGGGGAGGGAGAGAAGTGGGGAAGGAAGGATCTGGGAACAGAGAAAACTCCTTCTGCCAGTTGAAGATCTGTGACCACTAGTATATTTCGACAGAAATTATGACCTGATTACTTCAAGTTTCCAATCTTGTCCAAAGAGCATTTTGCTGCTAGAAGAGCTTTGAGAAGAATTTTCACATTTTGCAGTCAGGGAAATAGTTCTAAAGAAAAAAGATAATTTGTCTAAAGTTACTCCATTATTCAAAAGCAGAACAGGACCCAGAATCCAGGTTTCCTGATTCCCAGCCCCTACAACCACACTGCCCTTATCGGATCAGACGGCAGGTTGTGTTTTTATAATGCTTTCAAGTTTACATAGGCGGTGATGGAAGGCAAAGAGCTCATAGATCCACTGAAAAATGAACAGCATCTCCAGTCCCTTTACCTCCAATTAAATGTGTTTTTTTTTTTTTTTTTTTCCAAACCTCTCCTTTACTTCCTGATGTTTTCTGCTTTGCTGCTTCCAGGAGAAAACTCTAAAGCTGAACTAGATTCTATTCATTTGCACCCTGGTTGGGCCAGGCTCTTCAGAGTAGAGGAAGTTTCTTCCCTACATCCCAGCCGAAGCAACAATCAGCTTACTAATCAGTGTAGGGTGGAGAAGTCATTCATTAAGAACTTCTCGTTTGCCAGAAACTTTTGGAGACAATGGGGATACAAAGTCTACTCTACCCTGGAATAGGAAGAAGTTGTATCCCTATATTCATGAAGGAATATCCTGAGCTCTTCTGCAGTTTTTCAAAAACTTTTTTAAAGAGTTTGAAGAGAACTCTTTCTTTCCTTTCCATCACCACCTCACACACTAAAGAGGGAAGCCAAATGAAATCTCCTTAGAAATCCTTGACGCTCAATTAGTCAATTACTAGTGTGTTAGGAATTCAGGAAAATCATTATTAATATCTGAGAGCAATTACAGAGGTAAGGGGGTAGAAGGGTACCCTGTTCTGGGGATCCTGGTACAATAGAAAGAACTGTGGAATAAGAGAGCCTGAATTAAAATTCTTCCTGTGCCATATCCACCCGTGTGACCTCAGGTCACTGAATTTGCCTGGGCTTCAGTTTCTTTCTTTGTAAAATTAAAAATTTGGAAAGTAATATCTAAAGTCTCTTCCAGCTTTAAATCTGTGGTTTCCCACTACAGGTACGTGAAACTACCTTTGAGATGGGTAAGAACCCAAAAGGGTCCAGGAGAGTTGGATTGACTCTGCTAAGATTGAAATGCCGAGGGAAGGTTCCTTGGTTTTTATAAAGAGTTGGTTTAAGGGACTGAAGCAAATAGTTCATTTACAGTATTAAAAAACACCAGTTTAAATCCAAATGCAATTTCATAAATAAGTCTAGAATGTCCCTTTTTTTTTTTCTTCAATATTCACCTCTATTTTCCCATGTGCCAAATTTATTTTTTTTTGTGATTCTCTTATGAATAGTTTGGTGTGTTTTATTTTCATGTGAATTCCAGGAAGTGTTCCTCACCGTAGATCTTGGAGTATATATGTATTCTTATTCTCTTTTTCACTCAGATATTTATATGCTGAAATGTTTTAGAAAACAAATGGAAGATTTGTTCATATCTCACAAAATAGCCTGGGAAATCTCACCTTAGAAAGGGGAAAAAATAGTCACCTTTGTGTTCTATGGATTATTATTATTATTTTTTTTTAAAAGACCCTTGGTCTGGACCTGTGATTTTACTGATGTTGAAACTGCCATTATCAGTGCAGATTGGTACTGTATAGTTCGAGAGCCTGGGAGATTGAAGAGAGTGTGACTTGCTTAGATCACAGGGATAGCAGGGTTTGGAGGCAGAATTTGAACCCAAGTCCTGTTGATTCTCAGCCCACTTTCTCTACTATAACATAACTCATATATGTCAACTAAAACTGAGAAACCAAATGATTTCTAGTTCTTGCTGCAGAGCCATCCCAGTTCTAGCTTTTATTCTTTACTTGGTTCTGATCATTGTAACTGCAACCCAGAGAATGTTTTCTCTCCACCGGACTGCTGCGGATATCCTACTTAGAGAGGCTGCTGAAGACCTGAAGATTAAAGCAGTGATAGAGTTCTGAGAACAATGATTAGTTTGCATTTCAAAGGGCAATCTTTGAGTCTTTGAACCTGCAGATAGTGACCTCCAATTCATACTTTCCTTAGTAAACGTCACTTTTATTGGTGATTACATTTTTATTTTCTTCTGGAGGTTCTTCAAGGTTTGGGGTTGATTTTTCCCCCCCTTGTTCCTTGTTCTTTCCTCTTTTCCTCTCTTTTCGTTTGCCATACCTTATTTCTAATTACCCTTTTGAAGTATATATTTTAGTATTTGTTAAACTCCCTAAAAAAATCAAGGGAATAATTTCTAAAGATCCTTTCCCATTCTAACAGCCTATTAGCTTCTATATGATAATTCCTAATTTTGAAAACAATTAAATTTTCATATTTCCAAAATCTTGAAGAGGAACCCACAAGCAAAATGACAAATTACATTTCTTGTTTATTTTAATTGGCCCTTGATTGATTTTCATGAGTCAAAGACACTCAACAGAAAAACATAGCCTCTTCCATTTTGAAGCAATGTGTTCAAGTGGAAAGACTGCTGTATGGGGATTCAAATGTTCCTCTTGCTAATTTACTTCCTGTATAACTTTGGGCAAATCATTTAATTTCCCTCTCTTTCTCTGGGGAATGAAAGGCTCCGACTAGATGATATAGAAGATTTCTTCCAACTCTAAAATCTGTGATTCTAGGATGCCGTGACTCCTATGTTAGGAAAGTAAAATAAAGATGAACTTTCCCAAGGAAAGGCAACTTTGGGGCTATTGATTAGTTTCTCATCAGCAGAGGGAAAATATTTCAGAAACAGCTGGTACTTGTTGAGGTTCCCTCTTTCTTTCTGCAGCTTCATAGAGAAATTTTCTCTCAGTGGGCTCCCTCTACAGGAAAGGGGAAGATTGCTCCTTTAATTACCAGCAGATCTGACTATAGGGATGTCTCAGAGGACTTACAAAACACTCATAGTGGTTTGGACTATGGTATGGAATATGGTAACCCAATATTAGCCATCAGTGATGGCTTTTTTAGTTTATTAGTTAGATGTTAGGGTTTTTTCCCCATGATTTGTATGGACAGTACAATCTTTCAAAGTTAAACCAACCCCCCCCCCCAAACAAACAAACAAACAAAAAATAAGTTTTTTCAAGGTTCAGTGGAGAGAGGGCTAACTTTCTGACTTGGGTTCAAATCCACACTTTGCCAATCGCTACCTAGTTGATCTTGAAGAAATCACTCCAAGGTCCCTTCCAGCCCTAGAACTGTGATCTCAGTTCATAATTTTCCTTGACAACTTTGGTGACAAGGATTCCTCAGCTCTGCAGAAGAGGTAGAATTCCTGATTCATTTACATCCCTGGGAATGGCAGACACCTGCTAGAAAGGAGCTGGTTCATTAGCAAGCATTTAGCTTGAGAGAAGGATCAGTGAAATTGTAGCACTGGGAATCGAGTTGCTGTCTTAATGGTGTTTTTCATTTCAACCAAGAGTTCTGCTGAATTTCTCCAAAACAAGTTAACATGTTCCTTAAAGATGTAGGTCTCAGATTTAAATTTCCAATTAGTATGGGAGTAGAGAAGAAAAAAATTCACATTTTTATTATCTATCTATGGAGTTATTCTGTTCTTTTTTTCCAACCTTTAAATAAAATTAGTATTTTATTTTTTTAAATTCTATTAATTATCTGGCAAGTGGAACCGTAGTTTTTTGGTTTTTTTGTTTTTTTTTTCTAAGAAAGCAACAGATAAGCAAACTTGGGTCCAAAGAATTTGGGTGGTTTGTCCAAGATCACATAGGAAGTCTGTAACAAAACGGAGGCTGGAACTCCGTCAGGGTTTTATTCGAAGTCCAATGTTTCTGCTCCTGGATCTCTCTCCATAGAGTCTTATTTTTGAACCAGAAGAAAAAGGCCCTGGTCAAAGTATATAGTGTTAAAGCAAATATTATATATACATACATATATATATATAAGTTCGGATAATATTCATATGTTATGGTTTGCATATAAGTGGTTCTCCCCCACTATTTTTATTAGGGAAGTAATTTTAATTTTTATTGCATATCTGAAAAAAAAGATTAAATTCAGACAAAAAATCGATTGTTCTTGAGTTATAAATAAAACGTTAAAACCCAATATTAAGATTTGCATTGGTTTCTTTATTCTGTCTAGTTCTGGGTATCATGTTTTAGAAGGGACATTGACAAGCAAGTGGCCTTCTGAGGAGAGTAACAAAGACAAAAAAAAAATCATTAAAAACCATATCAAAAGTCTAAGGATGCTTAATTTGAAGACAATGAGTGGGGGACAGACATTTAAAGGGCTCTCATGTGAAAGAGGAAGATTTGACCCCTCAGGGTCAAAAACAAAACTAGGAATGGCAATAAGATATTATACACACTGGAAACTTTCAGTTTAACAGAAGGAAAAAGTTAATAGTTATGCATGTTCAGAAGTGTAATGGGCTTCCCCCAAATACTTGATTTCTTTGTCCCTGGAATTAAATAGAGGTTGTACTACCATTCCCAAAACAAGGAAACATGCTAGAATTTTAAGTTCTGATTAGTTTGGGAATGGAGAGGAGAACATTCACATTTTTATTATTTGTTTATGGAGTTATTTCTTCTATTCAACATTTAAATAAAGTGAGCAAGTTGGAAAATGGGAAGAATTGTGTATATATATATATATGTATATGTCAGTTATATATATATGTATATGTCAGTTATCCAGTATTTAAGTTCCTGTAATGTGCAATCTTCTAGATGCTGGCAATACAAAGACCAAAAAAAAAATCCCTGTCCTCAAGGAGCTTATATTTTATTGGAGTAGATAATATGTACTTATATAAGTATATGTATATAAAATCTTTAAGGCAATTTGGGGACAGAGGAAACATAAGCCTGTAGGAAAGAGTTTATCTCGCTCAATCAAGATCATTTTAAAGATCAGCAAACTGAGGTCTAGAGGGGTCGACTTACTTGCCTAAAACCATTTAGTAGCAATAATATAATAATAGCCAACATTTATATAAGGACTTTAAGGTATGCAAAATGCTTTACATATGTTCTCTCATTTGATATCCTGTAAGGTTAGTATCATTATTATTCCCATTTTGCATGTGAGGATACTTGGCCAGGAAAAGTTAAATGACGATGGATTCTAAGCTCCCTGCCAACGTTTTGATCCTGTTTGTGTCATGAGTTTGCAATCCAAAGTGACCAAGAGAGAAGGAACATGAAACAAGGAGGACGTCTGATGATAACTGCAAAGTACATGAACCAAGAGGGATGTTATTATGTACGTGTGTATTATTCAACCATTTGTCATGTCTGACTGTGATCCCATTTGGAATTTTCTTGGCAAAGATATTGAAGTGGTTTTTCATTTCCTTCTCCAGCTCATTTTACAGATGAGGAAACTGAGGCAGGCAGGGTTAAGTAACTGGCCTGCGTCACACAGATGGAAGTATCTGAGGCTGGGTTTGGATTCAAGTTTTACTGTCTCCAACACTGAATTGCTCCCTGATAAAGTGGAAGGAATTCATCAGTATGCAAAAAAAAAAAAAAAAATTTGACATGTCTGACCAGTGTTAGAATAGACATTTATCTAGTATTTCTAGGTTTCATCATCAGCCTGCAAAATAAACAAACAACAACAACAAAACCCTCTTTCTGTGACATGTCTGACCACTGTTTCAGGAGACATTTATTTAGTACTTGTAGGTTTGTAGCTAAGTGATGCAACAGATAGAGTGCCAGATTTAGAGTCAGAAAGACCTCAGTTCAAATCCTATCTCAGACATTAGCTGTGTGACTGTGGGACACATTTGCCTCAGTGTCCTCATCTGTAAAATGTGCTGGAGAAGGAAAATAGCAAACTGCTTCAGTATCCTTGCCAAGAAAACCCAAAATGAAATCATAAAAAATCAGACACAGGTAAACAATAACAACATTTTCCATGTGTTTTTGCCTTTTAATTGTTAGTTCTTTTCACTTTAGTCTTATCATAGAACTATAAACTATGATTGTGCCTTTTATGTCTTTCCATTTTCTGAGTAATCCAGTGCAAAAGGGTACTTAATACAGACTGTCTTTGTTTTTCAATATAATGAATTCTCGGAAATACTTCATTTAGAAGATGGTTATAAGCAGGTCATATGTAGCTGTGGGAACAATTTTATCTTTAGAATAATATTCCCAAATGAGGAGGATTTGGCATCAAATAAATTCTAGTCATGGCCAATAAGAAATATAGATGCAACTGTAAACCTTTATTATAAGTTATTTCATTTTAACCAAATTTCTTTTTTTTTTTAATGAACAAGTATTTATTTTCTCTTTCCCCTTCCATTAAGAGAAGAAAAATCCTTATGACAAAAAAAAATCTTCTTTTTAACCATGTCCAAAAATATATGGCTCATTTGTACTCTGAATCCATTACATCTCTATTAGTAAGGGGGTAGCATTTTTTCCTTCAGAATCTGGTGGTTCATTGTAATGGTCAGAGATATTAAATCTTACTAAGTTATTTGTTTTTACAGTGTTTTATATAAATTGTCCTCCTTCTGCTCATGGAAGACAGAGAAGTCTTCCCCTTCATCATAATTTGTACACACAATAATATTCCATCATATTCATAAGCCATAACTTGGAGGGTACCTCCACAGTTTCCAGTTCTTTGTCACCAAAAAGATATTTGTTTACCTGGGTCCTTTTCCTTTTTTTTTTTTTCTTTTTAAAATCTATTTAGGACCATCATTTAAGTTACTTCAATGGATCTGTGCTTTCATCAGATGACTGTTACCTCTAGTAACCCATAGCAACCCATCCATGACTGCTTATTGTGTCTACCTCCTCCCACAAGTTCCCTACAGTGGGTCCATCCAGTGTTATGGGGGCCTCCTTTAAAGCTTTTGATGTTGCACTGGGACCAGTAGAGCAAGCCAGTAATTATCCCTCACTCTCACCATGTGAAGCAAGCAAGTCTGTATATACTATTAAAAAAAATCCTGCCTCAGACATTAGTTGTGTGACTCTGGGTGAGTCATTTACACCTCGTTTGCCTCAATTTCCTCATTTGTAAAATGAGTTAGAGAAGGAATATAGGGGGAAAAAGGAAAGTTTACTTCCTTGACATTTCATACTTGATTGGAAAGCTATAAAGCGATTTAAAAGGCATTCTCAGCTTTTCAAAAGGAATTTTAAAACCAGAGCTATACCTAGGGAAGAGCTTTGCCTCAGGGTGAGATATCTGAACAGGAAGACAGCACTAGCCAAGGGCATCCTTTCTCCGGTATCTTCCCTGCCTTCATCATGCTTCCTTTTCCCAACCTTTGCGGTCCCCTACCACAGCACACTGGAAACCTCCTGGTATCCTGAAAGGGGATTTTCTCTTCACTCCATCTGTATCCAAGGTGAGCCTCCCCTCTGCCCCACACCTGAGTCAGTGCCCAAGCAGTGTATTAACCCCATCCAAGCCGAATTTACACCTTGTGATGCCCACTTTAGTCTTCTCCTCTCCCTTGCTTGCCCCAGGTGCAAAAAATTGCCCAGGAGGACTCGGTTTAAAATACCGTCTTTCCCCGATAATAAGACACTGTCTTATTATTTTTTTGGGACTAAAAAACACCAGAGGGCTTATTTTCAGGGGAGGGCTTATTTTATCCTCCATCATGCCCCTTTTATCCTCCATCATGCCCATTTTAGCCTCCATCATGCCCCTTTTATCCTCCATCATGCCCATTTTAGCCTCCATCATGCCCCTTTTAGCCTCCATCATGCCCCCTGAGTGCTTATTTTATTCTCCATCGCTTACTGAACTTACCGAGTTTTTAGATGGTCCTGTCTCAGCTCTACTCCGCGGCGCTGCTCTCAGTAGCGCCAGCAAGCAAATCACCAGGGAAGAAGAGGATGACGCGCTCACTGCTGCAGCTCTGATTGGATGCAGCTCGGAGCGCGACGTGCGTTTCACCCGGGAGGGGAGGGCGGCGCTGCTTACTGAAGGTACCGCTACGCAGCATATAGCGCAGGGGATCACCATGATGACCGTTTTCATAGTAAGTTCGATAGGGCTTATTTTCGGGGGAGGGCTTATTTTAGCGGAATATTAAAGAGTATGTGGGTGTCTTATTTTCAGGATAGGTCTTATTATCGGGGAAACACGGTAGTTCTCCATGAATTGCTAATTCAAGCACAAATCCATATCCTGTTATCCTTGGTATTTGATAGAAACACAATGAAATGAAAGTGTGGATGTTAATCCAGCAGCCTGGTCAGGTATAGAGCTGATTCCTTTCTTTCAGCTAAGAACTTAAGTCCATGTCAGATATCCCATTAACTGTGATTCACTTGGGTGAGGGCCACATTCAAATTCAGGTTTCCAAAGACATGTCCTCTCAGATCTGCTGCCTCCCTGTGATATCCGTCTGACATTTGTGATGCTCCTCGGGAAGACCCAGAAATGTCTGAATGCTCTCTAGAGAAAAGTGATTGGAACAGCTGGGAGTGGGAGGAGGGGGCAGGGAGAGGGGAGTACAGGAAGGAGAATCCATTTTCTTTCAAGCCAGAAACCATATAGACTATGGCTGTATCCCTTCCCAGAAGCCTGGTGGTTTCTGTTCGAATTTGGGTTTTTTCTTTTCTTTTCAATCCAAGTAGATTTCTGGAGAAAATACTTTTTGTGTAGCATCTGTTTCTAATCTACTTAGGCTACTCAGTTTGGACAGCTTGAAAATTGAGTGGGCTTTGGGGAGGAAAGAGTAGGGGGAGATGGGGGGAGAGAGGAAAGCCACATTTGCTGAATCACAAGTAATTGGTCTGTATACCATATACTAAGTAGCAAAGCAAATTCAAGCCAGAGCCTAAGAAGTCTCTTAGACCAAGAGTTTTTGGTATCATGGACCCCTTTGGCAATCTGGGGAAGCCTATGGGTCCTTTTATGGAATAATGTTCTTAAAAACATAAAACAAAATATATAGGATTATGAAGGGAACCGATTATAATGAAATGGGATGATCAAAATAATTTTTTCAACAAGCAAATTATCATGGACTCCAGGTTTTAGAGGATTAGCTGACCCTGCATGATTTGGAAGGCCATAACCTTAGCTAACATTGGTAAAATAAGGAAATAATGGTACTTGATGGCCCTGGAATAGCTAAGAAATCAGGCTGCAATCAGAATTTTCCCCAGTTGACTCTCTGTGGTGATTTATTTTTCATTTTATTCCAATAATCAAGTAAGAAGCTTTCCCACTGACAGCTCACATCTTGCTTGATTGCAGAGAAAATATGATAGGAGTAGATTTCCCAGAAGGAAACAAGCCCTAAATATCTTCCAAGGTCACTTTGGTAATCAGGGTTGGTCTTAGTAGACATAGCTATGTATTGTGGTTCTAGGGACTGGGAAGACTTCCCTATGTCCCCAAATGCCTTCTATGCCAAATGAATGATATAATGCCTCCTCTAGATGAAAAAAGGAATACAGACTTGCATACATTTCTGGGACCTGGGGTTTTTCTGCTCATCTCCTGAGGCAAGGAAATACCACATAGTGTAGGATGAAAACTACCATGCCCTCTCTCCTGATATTTTCTTTTTGGGGGAGAAATAGTGCTACCCACATTCTAAACCATGAAATATTTTCTTGCTTTAGGAGAGGGACATAAAAATTCCAAATGCCAACAGTCTCTGCCTTCCCTTAGAGAAAGCATTATATTCATATTTTCTTTTTCTCTTATTAAAAAGCAAAACCCCTGGGAGGGAGGGAGGGAGAGAGGGAGGGAGAGAGGTTCATGAATTTTAAAACCTCATCATCTCTCATATATTCCTCAATGATGTGAATAAGTTTACTAGATACTTTTCTCAAAACAGGTTTTGATAGAGGTGAGTAAGATTGAGTGCAATAAAATACTTGGGGAGGGAAAGAGAGAGGAAAAAAAAAGGGAGGAAAGGGAGAAAGAGTATCTAAAAGCTAGGGACTCTCCTAGGGAACGTATCACACTAGAGATTGATCCATTATCTCCTTATCACTCCGATGATTTGGTGCCCATCTCATATGTAAGTTAGGAGGATCAAATGAAATTATATGTGAATGTATACAATGAAACTATATTGTGAATATGTGTGTGTGTGTTTGTATGTGTGTAATATTGTGTTATAAGAAATGAACAGGATAGTTTCAGAAAAATCCAGGAAGATATATGAACTATTAATGCAAAATGAAGTAAACACAACTAGGGAAACACTGTACACAGTAACAACAATAATGTATGATGATCAATTGTGAATAGCTTTGCCATTCTGAGCAATACAATTGTCAAGTGATCCAATGACTTATAATGAAAAATGATATTTATTTCCAGAAAAGGAACATACATAGTACTATGTATGAATAAGGCATTATCTTAGATCTGAGAATTTTGTGGTTATTTAGTCATTTCAACCATGTCTAACTTTTCACATCCCATTTGGGGTTTCTCGTTAGAGGTAGAAACACTGGAGCAGTTTGCCATTTCCTTCTCCAGCCCATTTTACAGATGAGAAAACTGTTTAGGATGTCAGGACTTCCAACTCCAATCCCTAGCTAGGGTTGGACCATAATATTCTGCCATGAGCCTTCTTGTACCGGTTCATAATCTTTTCACTGTTATTTACTCCTTGAATTTAAACACTTAATGTAATTATTACCTGAGAAGAGAAACACATTAAGGATTTATTGTCTGTTAGTGATTTAGGTAATTTATTAGCTTGGTTAGTTTTTCAGCATAGCATTAATCATCTATAGGGTCTGGAAGATAAGGACACAAGATGT